>NC_087205.1:65431083-65568368 GCF_015104395.2 Macrobrachium nipponense | reverse complement strand
AAAACAAACAACAAATTATTAACACAACTCAACTGACTTTCAATTCCTTCAAGACTTAACAGACTGGTGCCGACACTAATTATCATCACCGATTCTGACCAAAGACTGACCAAAGCCTGACTGAAAACTCGCCAAAACACAGAACTCTAAACTCCAACAGCAGACAACCCCGAACTCACCAACAGCCAATTCAGTCGTTACTTATCCATACAGCAATTACTCTCTCTCTCTCTCTCTCTCTCTCTCTCTCTCTCTCTCTCTCTCTCTCAAATGGAACTACCATAACTCCCCCATATTTCCTCCCCCGTTACATTTGACAACGCCTCCTTTCACTCACAACACCCACGGTTGCTCAGATGCAGGCCCCCTGGATCTTGTTTGAGGGCCCTCATACACACTCAGTTACACCGCCATCAACTTCTCCCAGACCACTTCCAGTCAGACTACCATTACCATCTCCCTCACTACCATCCTCCCAAATCCCATTAACAATCTCATCTACCCCTTCTAACTCTTGTCCGAATATCTCTCGTAACTGCCACCAAATCACTTACCTCATTCAAACTCCTACCAAATTCCCGAGACTCATTCATACTGCCAACTACATCCTTACCAACTGATTCCCTTCCTGGTGAAACTTCACCAAACCCTGACAATTCAAACCCAAAGACGCTATTTGTATTATTCCTCCCCTCAAAGTCATCCGTATTGC
This sequence comes from Macrobrachium nipponense, assembly GCF_015104395.2. Lineage (NCBI taxonomy): Eukaryota > Metazoa > Arthropoda > Malacostraca > Decapoda > Palaemonidae > Macrobrachium > Macrobrachium nipponense. The sequence goes on along the minus strand of NC_087205.1, from coordinate 65,567,656 downwards.
ATGCCTTATCCACCATTTTTACCCTAACACTAACCCCCGTATCATGCAGCTCACGTTTCTCCCTTTCACTCCCTTCTTCCACTTTCTTCCATACTTAACCAACACCAACTGCCGATCTTCCAGACCCATTTGCTCACTGACACTCGGCTCACATTTATTCACCCTAAATCACTCACTCATCACATTCTCCCGAACACACTGTCGCATACTAGAGGACCCAACCAACTGAATCCCCATTACACCTAGTTTCCCGAATTCCCAATCTGACTCATCCTCATTCGCCTACACACTCTCGCCACATGACCTTTCATTCCACATTCAACACATTTTGCACGCTGTTCTTTACACATCCTAGCATAATGACTGTTCTACCGGCAGTTGCCGCAAACCACATTCATACGGGTAACCCGACATCCACTAGCTATGTGCCCTGCCTGTCCACACCTATAACATTTAAAATACCTACCTTTCTTACACTCGCTCGCTAAATGCCCCGTTTGCCCACACCCGAAGCACACTCCTAACGCCCACCGACATTCATTCTTCCTGTGTCCTGGCTTACCACATCTATAACACTGCTGCTCTATCTTACAACTAACTGACCCTACTCTTCCAACACTCGCACTCCTATCTCTTGTAGGGGCTAACTACACTCACGTTACTTGCCCTAACGCTCCTATCAACCACTCGCTCTGCCATTCGCCTCAGCCCTTCCAGAACTGCCTCCCTATAGCTTTTAAACTCTGGTACAACCTCAGCTACTTCAGTCCTAACACTAACACCTCTACTCTCTTGCATACACCTATCTAACTCGTAATCCTCTACTATTTCTAAAATGTCGTTCCACATCAACCTTTCATTCGTCCATCGCATTTTCTCCTTACATTTCAGATTTATAAACTCACATACACTTTCTAGTACAGTTGCCAACAACTTTTGCACTAACTCCTTACACTCATTTATCCCTTCGTCCCCAAACTTTTTCCTAGCTAATGTTTCCAACCTGCACACATACATCGACAACAACTCACCAACATTCATTCTTGCCTCTTCAAAATCTTGCTTTCTCCTATATCTAACGCTACTCTTTATCCTCTTTGGCTGTTCTACAATCCTGGCTTTCACACTCTCATATGGCACATTCCCTACAATCATCATTACCCCAAACATACTTAACAAAAATCCTGTCAAAAAGCTACCTAATTCTCTTGCCCACACTTTCTTGTTATCCCCATACTTTGCCTCACAATACCTCTCATATTCCTTGAAAAAGTCCCCTATGTCCCTTCTACCATATTTCTTGTATTGTGCACATCAGGGTACCTCTCTCATATACACAGCTTTTCGTACTTCCTGCTCACTCTCACTCTAACTTTCGCTACTTCCATTCTGACCCCTCTTTCCCTCTTCCGCATACAGCGAGTCAACTTCCATACCCACGTCCATACTCCTGACTACGATCTTCTTACCCTTCTTCTTTCTACCAACCTGTTTCCACTCACAGCCATCTAAATCACTCTCAGCCCTTTTCCCAATGTATTCAGTCCTAGTCTCATCCTGTCTGTCACACTTACTAACCTTCTTTCCCTTAGTCTTCTTCTTTTCCTCAGCCCCCTTCTTATTCTTGCCCTCAGGTTTATCCTTATCCTGTGTCTTCCCCTTCTTTTCCTTACCTATCACAACCAAATCATCTTTGTTATTTGTACTCTCATCCACTCTTTCACTTTCTTTACCACTCCTGGCCTGTCACAAGACCCAGTAGGCCTACCTCCTACAGCTCCCTCTCCCATGAATCCCTTCATCATTTCCTACATCATCTCTTGCACTGCATCACCATAACCCCTAATTTTTTATCCATTTTCTCAACCACACTCTCTTCCGCTCCTTTCACCTCTTCTTTCATTTCCACCTTCGCACTCCTTAGCATTCCTCTCATTTCATCTAACTCGCTCCTAAGCTCCTCACACTCTACCCTCAACCTCTCATTCTCCACTTCCAATCTTTCCTTAGCTTCCCTCGCCAACCTCAGCTCCTCCTTCAGCCTCTCTATCTATCTCAACCCTTCCATCCTCACTTTCTCTACCAATCACACAACTCAATACCCCAATCGTCCCGCAGCTGCCGGACCAACAGTCCCTGTTTGGGCGCCAAAAAATAATGTGGCGGGATCACAAGCTTAAAAACTGCCGGGCAAATCCTCCCCACATAAACTTAATCACTCCAGCTGCCAAACCCACCCTCAGTCACTTTCCTCTTTACACTCCAGAATATAAGCAGGACAATTGACCTATACCTACACACACAACAAAAAAACAAACTCATGTACTTACCAACCATTCCAGATACTCTGGCTATGTTGTGCTGTCTGCTGGTCAAGGTCACTGAGACACCACCAACTAAAAGACAAAACCAAGAACCACAACCCCACAACTCAACAACAACAACACCCAAGGACCACAACCCTACAACAATCAAAGGAACACAACCACAACCCAAGACCACTGCACAAACAATCACTAACACAAAAAAACCAACAACACAACAAGCCAACACACACACTCACTAACAACACCAAGGGATCACAACAGCTCACTAACAACAACCCTCAACAACTCACAACCATACCAAGAAACTACAACAGCTCCCAACAACAACAAACCTCAACTATAACAATCACATACAACCCTCAGGAACTCAAAAGCACAACAACTCCAAAATAAACATCATCAAACTTAACAAAACAAACAACAAATTATTAACACAACTCAACTGACTTTCAATTCCTTCAAGACTTAACAGACCGGTGCTGACACTACTTATCATCACCGATTCTGACCAAAGACTGAACAAAAACTCACCAAAACACAGAACTCTAAACTCCAACAGTAGACAACCCATAACTCACCAACAGCCAATTCAGTCGTTAACTATCCATACAGCAATTAATCTCTCTCTCTCTCTCTCTCTCTCTCTCTCTCTCTCTCTCTCTCTCTCTCTCTCTCTCTCTCTCTCTCTCTCTCTCTCTCAGATGTTGTCAAATGGAACTCCATAACTCCTACATAATATCACCTTACCTTGGAGCATAGGTGATACAAATGAATACAAGACAGGTATGGTCAACAACAGGAAATGGTGAAGTAAAGCTGCCTTAGTCAACTTCCTGCACAGTGCAAAGACTAACATAATCAGGTTTCAGCATCAAATATCCTTCTATTTCAGTGCCTGAGACTCTCTTTACAGCTGTTTCCCCAACAACATTCAAGTAAATTTCAATCAGATCATAATGTAACTCCATCTTCTGTGTCAAAACCAAAAGACAATATATTGTCTGCCATTGGTGTTCCTATGCAACATCCAGTTTTTGTCAAATCACTCCGTATTTTAATTGGCCTGCATATAACCCTCGATGCCAACACAACTTCCAGTTCAATACTTGTTGACAATGACATAGGGTTGCTGGCAAACACTGAGAAGGCATAATGCTATTTCAATGCCATTTAATTGTGACATGGTAGAGATATCAAGCGAAATGTTTCATTTGGTGTGTTAAAAACTTTCCTAACAAACCATATATATTTATGAATTTCAATGGAGATAAACACTCTAGCACATACAAAAAACTGTTGCAATCAGGTTTTGTGGTTAGTCTGGTTATCTAGATTTTATTGCATTGGTACTCATGCACAGAATTTGATACTTTTTTAATAATGTGTACATATAAATATATATAGTATAATATCTTTAGACTACGTATAAGGTGGTACAGTAACTTGATCAAGAAAAGGAAATTATTTTAAGTAATTTAGTTTTAATTACACTTACCCTGTAATTTTATAGCTAAGAGTTTTCACTCGCCAGCAGTTAAAAATCCCAAAATTCATAGGTCGCGCTAATTTATCTATCTGATTTGGCTAGGTAACAGTGGCCTGGCCACTTTTAGGGCAAGAGAGAGGAACAACTTGGCAAAGAGCCCAGCTTGTTTATGCCTCACAAAATAAATCCATGATAGGGAACGGAGGGCGGGTTCCAATTATATAATTACGTACTGGGTAAGCATAATTAAAACTATTTTATCATAAAAATGTAATTTTTAATTATACAACTTTCCCAGTAATTATATAGCCAATTTCCACATTGTGGGATGGAGGGAAGCAGGGATAATTCTATCTTAACATCTTTTCAAAACATAGATCGAGAATAGCAAAACTTGCCAACATTAATTAAAATATTTGTTGATCCCTTATCTGATAAGAGAGTTGAAGCAGGAAAATACTGCCTCTGTTTGCCACATCTTATCATGTAATGGCGTGGCGGTAAAGCCATGTAGCTCCTATTACTTTAGTGGGACCTTTGTAACCCAGGGCTCAGTGCCGACCGATCACCAGAAAACATTGTTATATCCAACACAATTACTAAATAATCATCACCACCCTACCTCCAGGCTTCCCATAAAAATATCATACCTTATATCAAGGGGAATAAGAATTTGGGAAGGATTGCTTCCTACACTTCCTTTCCCAACACCACACCAGACACAAGAAACAGACCCAAGGTACTGCAATCACATCATGGAGATAATGCAATGCAAACACAGATTTTCACTTCCAAAATGTTGAACCAATAATAGTAGCGAGGGATAAAATTCTCTTCAAATCAAGAGAAGTGACTATTGCTCTAATTTCATGAGCTTTAGCCTTGCAAACCGGGAGCGTGTTCCTGAGATGATGAGTGCGCTTCTCAAATGACATCCCTCAAGAATAATAGCTAATGCATTCTTGGACAGTGGCCCAGAAGGATTTTTAACCAAACAGCAGAGACCACCGAAGCTTCCATGAATGTCTTTCGTTCTGTGAAAGTAATACTTTAAGGACTTCAAAGGACATAAAGTCCTCTCTGCATTGTCCCTACCCTGGATATCTGTCAAATTAGGGATCAAGAAAAAATGAGGCCAAAGATTAGAGGGGGACTTGTTCTTAGCTAAAAAAACCAAGGGAATAAGAACAAAAAGTAGTATTCCTTTTTAAAAAGTCTACTCTTATTTAGTGCATGAATCTCGCTAATCCTTGTAGAGGTCACCGAGAACACTAGACGAGGGTTTTCCTAGTCAAGTCCCTCAGACTATGCTCATGCATAGGCTTAAAACAATGCCCAGACAACCACTTCAATACATTATCAAGATTCCACAGTACCATACGAGATCTTTACGTTTTGAGGTATCAGACACTAATGATATCTGAAATGTCCGAGTTGGAAGACAAATCCAAGCCTCTATGACAAAAACCAAGGTCAACATGGCCCTATAGCCCTTAATGGTAGAGGTTGAAAGGTTTTTACTGACCTCAAATGAAGCAAAAAATCAGCTATTTGCATCACAGTGGTTTTAGAAGAGATGTTAGTATTCTTACACCACTCCCTGAAGATTCTCCACTTATTCTGACGAGCATTATTAGAGGATCTTCTCCTACACATGGAGATAGCTTCCGAAGCTCCCTTAGAACACCCTTTCTTTCTGAGGAGTTTCGTGACAGTCTGCATCCTGTCAGGTCCAGAGAAGACAGGTTTTTGTGGAATTTCTGGAAGTGTGGTTGTCTGAGTAGCTGCCTTTTTTTTTTGAAGCAGCAGCCTTGGGAAGTTCACTAACAGATCTACTAAATCGGGAACCATTCCTTCGATAGCCAGAAGGGAGCCACCAGGAAAAGAGAGACGTTGCTATGCATCTGGTACTACTTGAGATGAAGCCTGCCGAGACAAAAACTGTTCCATCGACGAAAGGAAGCCCAGCAGACTCGTCCAGCTGTTGGCTGAACACTCATTTAATGCAAGCACTTCTTGAATCTTTTTCAGGCATGATTCTACCCTTTTCTGGGTCGGAAAAACCCGAAGACTGAAAATCTATAATCATTCCTAAATACCAAATTATTTGAGATTTTTGGGAGTTTATAAGGACTCAACTCTTGAACTAAAAAGAAAGTCATCATGAGGGCCTCCACACAGACCCACTGACTGGGCTCTTAGAAGCCAATCATCCAGATAAAAGGAGATTCGTATCTCCTGAAGATGGAGGCATTTTGCTATGGGAGCCATCAACCTGGTAAATAGCTGAGGCTATGGAGGAGTGATAAGGTAGTTACATTTGACAACGTCTTTGAAAGTGAGAGAGAGAGAGAGAGAGAGAGAGCGCGTAACTGGTGGATGGATAGTTAACAAGTGGTTTGCTTGGGTGATCGCCTGGGATGTCTGCTGGTGCAGTTGCTGGGTCAGTCAGTCAGTCTGTGATGAGAAATTGTAGAAGACAGAGATAAGGCAGTCTACTGATGGTCAGTTGTTGTTGTGTGATTTGAGTGATTTTGATATTGCTTTGTTGTGTGTGTGTGTGTGTGTGTGTGTGTATCTGGTTGTTGTTGAGCTAAAGAACGTCTGTTGCATTTGATTTGAGAGTTGTTTGTTGGAGCCAGCGTTGGCAGTTGTTTGTTATTGATTTGTCGAGTTGTCTTTAATGATGTTGTTGGTGTTGTTTGTGCAGTGAGTTGTTGTATGATTTGTTGTGTTGTTTTTGAGTTGTTAGTATTTGTTTGCGTAGTGATTTTTTTTTTTTTTTAAGTTCTTGTATGGTTTTGGTGCTTGTCTTTGTGTATTGAATTCAGCAGTTGTTGTATCTCGAAAACTGTATCCAGCGGCCTGCACAGCATCTCGCCCTGAGTGAGTCGAGTCTGAGGTGAGTACATGTTTGTGTTTTGTGTGTTCTGTGTCTCATTAAGCCAATTGTCCTGCATAATTATTAACATGAAGGGGAAATTGTGGCTGGGGGAACTATTTATCAGCTGCGTTCAATAAAGTAACGTGGGGATATCTTGTTGCTTGTTTTGCTTTGCTTGTGATCCTGCCACATTATTTTGGTGCCCAAACAGGGACTGCTGGTGTGGCAGCTGCAGGATGGTTGGTGTAGTAAGTTGTGTGTTTGGTAAAGAAAGTAAGTATGGAAGGTTTGACTGAAGTGGAGAGGCTGAAGGAGTTGTGGTTGTTGAGGGTAGAGGTTGAGAGGAGCGATAAGGAGTGCAGAAGAGGGAATGAAAGAGGTTGTGAAAGAAACCAAGCAGCAGATGTTTGAGAAGATGGATGAAAAGTTGGGATCAATGATGAGTAATGTGCAAGAGATGATGAAGGAAATGATGAAAGGGTGTTTTGGAGAGGGAGCTGTTGAAGGTATGTAGGTCTCCTGGGTCTTGTGACAGGCCAGGAGTGGTAAAGAAAGTGGAAGAGCAAATGGATGAGAGTATGAGTGATGAAAGTGATATGGTTGTGGAGGATAAGGAGAAATCTGAGCAGAAGGATGAGAAAAGAATTAAAAGTAAGAAAAGGGCTAAGGGAAAGATTAGTAAGAATGATGGGCAGGATAAGAAAAGGACGGATGAAAATGGAAAAAAAGAGCTGAGAATAAGTTACAGGTTGAGATTGATTCAGATGGTGGTAAATTGGAACAAGTAGGTAGGAAGAAGGGTAAGAAGAGTATGACTAAAAGCATGGATGTAAGTATGTCTGCCGGCACGGTTGCCAGGTCAGTCAGTCAGTCTGTGATGAGAAATCGTAAAGGATTATAGATAGGGCAGTCTACTGATGGTCAGTTGTTGTTGTGTGATTTGAGTGATTTTGATATTGCAGAGTTGTTGTGCGTGTCTGTCTGGTTGTTGTCGAGCTAAAGTGTGTCTATTGTATTTTGATTTTGTGTTTTGATGATGCTTGTGAGTTGTTTGTTGGAGACAGTGTTGGCGGTTGTTTGCTTATTGATTTGTTGAGTTGTCTTTGATGTTGTTGATGTTGTTTGTGCAGTGAGTTGTTGTGTTTCTGAGTTTTGCATGATTTGTTGTTGTTTTTGAGTTGTTAGTATTGATTTGTGTAGTGATGGTTATGTTTTTTTTTTGTTCTTGTATGGTTTTGGTGCTTTTCTGTCTGTGTATTGAATTCAGCAGTTGCCGTGTCTCGACAACAGTATCCAGTGGATGGCACAGCGTCTTGCCCTGAGTGTCTCGAGTCTGAGGTGAGTACATGTGTTTTTTACATGTGTTTTTGGTTTGTGTGTTGTCTCATTACGCCAATTGTCCTGTGTAATTAGCAATGTAAAGGGGAAAGTGTGGCTAGGGGAACTATTTGTCAGCCGTGTTCGATAAAGTAAATGTGGGGAGATCTTGCTGCTTGCTTTGCTTTGCTTGTGATTTCACCACAAGGCGCCATTGTCAGTTCAAAGCAAAGGGTGCGTAACTAATACAACCTCCCTTCAAAAATAAACCTTAGATACTTCCTTGACCTGGGATGTATGGGAACATGGAAGTATGAGTCCTGAAGATCTATGGATGTCATTCAATCTCCTGGGAAAATGGATGACAGGACTGTCTGGTTTGTTTCCATCATGAACTTTGTCTTCCTGATAAAGGCATCCAGGGCGCTGACATCCAAGACAGGCCTACCGCCCCCCGATGACTTGGGGACTATGAAGAGATGATTGTAGAACCATGGAGAGTGAAGGTCTTGAATGAGCTCTACTGCTCCCTTCCCTATAAGAGAGGTTACTTCGTCCACCAGAGCAGAAAACCTCTCTGATCCTCTTGAATAAGCTGTCAAGACAACTGGCATGCTGATTAAGGGAGGCTTCCTGAGGAAGGGGATAATGTAGCCCTCTTTCAGAACCTTGATAATCCAAGGTTCTGCCCCTCTCTTTTGCCAAACTTCCCAAAACATGAGAAGTCTGGCACCAACATATACGCGGAGAACTGTGTCCTCACTTGCAGGAGGAACCTTTCAAAGATGTTTTCTTAATGGACTTGTCAGTGAACCTTATACTTCCTCTCAATCTGGAGGGATCTGTTTCGGGCTGAGCTCTTGAAGGCAGAGGTTGCCTCGAAACTACCGCTGGAGAATCTCTGGGCCTTTTAAAGGACTGGGTGAGAGGACCTTGCGTACTCTTCTTCTCCAGATCTGAGGCAATGCCTAAAACTGTACTTTGAGGAAATAAACGCCTCTTAACCAAAGGGGAATATAACAGTGCTAACCGCTGAGAGGCAGTCACTCCTTTAGACATGTAGGAAGAACACCAGAACTCCCTCTTCTTGAGTGTTTGCATTGTGTAGAGAGGGGCCAACTTGTGGGAACCATCTCTAATCCCCTTATCAATATATGAGAAAACACCCATTCAATCTGCCAAGAAGTTCTCTGGGACCAAAGGGCAAGACCTAATCTTGCGGGCCAGGGCACCAATGGACCAATTAAGAAAATTGAAAACCTTAAAAACGTTAAAAATGCTCTTCAAAAGATGCACCAACTTTGAGGCAGAAAACAAAATCTTCATCAAAGAAAAAGCCGAGAGCCTGGCTGCACCAACCAAACACGAGAAATCTCCTTGAGAAGACACGCAATACCCAAAGGAGCCTCTTTTGTGGCGTATGACAAATATCTCCACCTGGAGATTCTGGAAGGCTGAAAACTAAAAGAGGTCCTCCCTTGTCCTCTCTTTTTCACAAGCCATGTGTCAATCTCTTTAAAGGCCATCCTGGCTAAAAAAGACAAAACCATTTTAGGCACATTCGAGGGGTTAAAAGAAGGCATATCCATGACAAACATCAAAACAGGAGATGATTGAGTAATCGGTTTGAAAAAAGATGAATACTATGTGGTTAACAGAAACTTCATAAGAGCCACACTGAAGAAGACATTTGCTCCTCTGAAGCCTCGTCCTCTGACAAAACGGGAAAAATCTGCATCTACAGGAGCTTGAGGTGTAAGTATACCCGCTCAAATAAGTGGTGGCAGAGTTTCATAATTTTTCGTTCACCTGTCTGACCCACGATTCATACCTATTAATCTATTTTTCTTTTCGAAGATGGAAGAAATCTTACGTAATGACATTAAAAAAAGTCACTGATATCTTTACAACATCATGTTACGTTATTGCGTGAAACTATTTTCCAGATAGCAAAACTGACGTGAACAAAACGAAGTGATAAGGAACGTCATACCACAACCACTGACATACATTACTAAGTAGATAGGAGATACCTATCACTAGTAGTATCAAATAAACATAATCCTTACATTATCATTTCAATATTAAGTTGAAGGTAACTGAACAATTCCATTTGTTAAATTTTACAGAAAACACTGGAACTCACAAAATGCTATCAAAGATAAAAGAAAAAAATATATAAAAAAAGATAACCTAACAGTGTAAACCTTGCGACCTCACTCTATTTCTTTTGATGTCATTATGTGTGCAGGAATCTAATGTCAGTGTTATTTATCTAAGAAACATTCCCGGCTCAGTGAGAGACAATTATTTCAATGCATTCGATACAAGTTCCTGTTAGAGAGATATAAAAAAAGCTTAATATACTGGAGAGAATCATACATTAAATGAATAAAATTGTTTAGAGAACAGCAAAGTTTAGAACATGGGCCTAGAGGTGGAACTACTTGAGAGAGAGCAAGACAATACAAGAGCGTAAATATAAATATTGCTGAGCAACATTCATTTGTGAATTTTAAATTCTAACCCCTTGTCACAATATTGTTGAACCAGGAATCATGACTGGGTATATGCCTATGACTGGTGTCTGATGAATACTTAGATGGAGAGAAAGAGATTTTTAAAAATACACTTGAAACCTTTGATAGGTGTCTAATGAATAAGTCTAATGAATAGGTAAACTTAACTTTGATGGATGAGAGATTCAATTAGTCTTACTTTTTTTTTATTGGTGTCTAGAGAATCCATGGATAGGGAGGGAAACAGATTCAATGATATCTGCATTTTTTTTCTTCAAAACATGATATTGTTAAACTACAATAAAGTTTTGTACATACTTACCTGGCAGATATATACGATTAATGGCCCACCCAGCCTCCCCTCAGGAGACAGGTGGAAGAGAAAAATCTGACAAGCAAGGGGGATTGGTTCGTACATCCACCACCCAGCGGCGGGTAAGGTAGACCACCTGACCTACCTGTCGCGTGTGCCGCGAGATTTGAAATTCTGTCGGGAACATCGGAGACTATAGCTAAGTATATATCTGCCAGGTAAGTATGTACAAAACTTTATTGTAGTTTAACAATATCATTTTTGTACATGAACTTCCCTGACAGATATATACTAGCTGATTGGCACCCTTGGTGGAGGGTAAGAGACAGCTAAATAATAAAGGTAAGACGGGAAACAACTAATGTTGTAGGATATAAAAACCTTGGTTCTCACCTTTTCAGGATGAAGACTTCATAGATACTGTCTCTGAGTCTGCATTGCCTGGAGAGCTACAGCTAGGACGTGACCTGATGCTGAAAGACTCTCGGATCTACCACTGGGATATGTGATCCCCTATTGTGGTAGAATCCAAGTCGGATCCTGTTAAAAGGACCTTGTCCGCTTACATAACAGATCCTTACCACTACCTCTGCAAGGAGCCAAAACCCACCAGACCACCTAACCAAAATACAAAAGGGTTTTAAGGGTTATTAATACTAAAACAAAAAGAGGTGCCTCCTGCAATCCATCTTTCAGCACAACCAAAAAACATCAATAATAAAAACATAATAGGGTAACAATATAAAAAATTCTTTACACAGGGCAATAAGTTTCAGCTCCCTGCCCAAGCACCGAATCCGCCGATACGAAAGGGCCCAAGGCGAAGCATTTATCATATGTGATTTTTACATCACGTAGGTAGTGGTTTGCGAAAACCGATTGGCATCTCCAAAAAGTCGCCTCCATCAAGTTCCACACAGACATATTTTTTCTGAATGCAAGCGAAGTTGCAATGGCTCTCACCTCGTGAGCTTTCACTTTTAGTAGTCTAAAATGTTCTTCCTTACAGGCAACATGTGCCTCTGTAATAAGGCTTCTCAGAAAAAAGGAAAGAGCATTCTTCGACATGGGCCGAGTGGGGTCCTTTACGGAGCACCAAAGCACATCTTGATTAGCCTTGAGTTGTTCCTTCCTCTTAAGGAAATACTTCATAATTCTCATAGGGCAAAGAGTTCTTTCAGGCTCTTCCCCTACCAGAAAAGATAAACTACGAACTTCAAAGCTCCTGGGCCAAGGGCGTGATGGGTTTTCATTCTTTGCAAGAAAACCTGGAAGAAACGAACACACCATAGAATCTTCCTTAAACCCGACCTTGCCCTCAATAGCTTGGAGCTCACTCACCCTCTTAGCTGTAGCTAGGGCCAAAAGGAAGAGAGCCTTCTTCGTCAGGTCCTTGAAAGAGGCTAAACCAGGAGGTTCGAATCTAGACGATCCAAGGAATTGTAGAACTACGTCTAGATTCCAGTTCGGTACCACATGAGGACGCTTAATGGTCTCAAATGATCTAACAAGATCATGCAGGTCCTTATCATCGGATATATTTAAGCCTCTATGCCGAAATACCGCCGCCAACATACTGCGGTAACCCTTAATAGTTGACACAACAAGATGACACTCTTCTTTGAGGAAAATAAGGAAATCCGCAATTTGGGTCACAGAGGTACTGGAAGAGGAAATGTTCTTCCTCTTGCACCAACGTCTGAAGACATCCCACTTTGACTGGTATACACGCAAGGTGGAAGGTCTCCTCGCTCTTGCGATTGCTTTAGCAGCTGTTGCTGAAAAGCCTTTCGCTCTGACCAAAACTTTGGACAGTCTGAAGCCAGTCAGACTGAGAGCGAGGAGATTTTTGTGGTACCTGTCGAAGTGGGGTTGTCTGAGTAGATCGCTCCTTAGCGGGAGCGATCTTGGAAGGTCCACTAACCATTCCAGTACCTCTGTGAACCATTCTTGGGCTGGCCAAAAGGGAGCGATTAAGGTCATTCTCGTTGAATCGGACTCTACGAACTTCTTGATGATTAACCCCAGAATCTTGAAGGGGGGAAACGCGTAGACGTTGAGTCCGCTCCAGTCTAGAAGAAGAGCATCTATTGCTAATGCCTCTGGATCCGATATCGGAGAGCAGTAAGGATCCAGCCTCTTGTTCTTTGACGTGGCAAAGAGGTCTATGTGCGGCCTGCCCCATAACTTCCACAGGCTCTGGCATACATCCAGATGAAGGGTCCACTCTGTGGGAAGGACCTGATCTTTCCTGCTGAGGAGATCTGCTCTTACATTCCTTTCTCCCTGCACGAATCTGGTGAGAAGCTTGATTCCCCTTTCTTCTGCCCACAGAAGAAGGTCTCTTGCTGTCTCGTACAGGGAGAAGGAATGCGTCCCCCGTTTGTTTTCCTGATATATGCCAGAGCTGTAGTGTTGTCCGCGTTGACCTGCACTACCGATCTTCTGACTTTGGGCTCGAAAGCCTTCAGAGCCAACCACACAGCCATCAACTCCTTTCTGTTGATGTGCCAGGCTACCTGGTCCCCCACCCAGGTACCTGACACTTCGCTGGTTCCCAGAGTTGCCCCCCACCCCGTGTCCGACGCATCGGAGAACAACACCAGGTTGGGGGTCTGGGATTGAAGAGACAGTCCCTTCGCAAAGAGGTTGGGATCTGTCCACCAACATAGATGTTTCTTGACGTCCTGGGATAACGACAGGGAGAACGTCAAATCCTGAGAACGACGACTCCAATTCCGATGAAGAAAGAATTGGAGCGGTCTCAGGTGCAACCTTCCTAGGGAAACGAATTGCTCCAGCGAGGAGAGCGTCCCCAGCAGACTCATCCACTCCCTCACTGTGCATACTTCTTTCCCTAAGAAGGTTGTTACTCTCTCGAATCCTTGGGCTATCCTTTCCTGAGAGGGAAAAGCCCGAAAACTCAGAGAGTTCATCTGTATCCCGAGATACACACACTCTTGCTCGGAAATTAGAGACGACTTCTTGAAGTTGACGAGAAGTCCCAACGCCTTCGTCAATTCTAGTGTTACTTGTAAGTCCTTCAAACAACGATCCTCTGAATTGGCCCTTATCAGCCAATCGTCGAGGTACATGGATATCCTCACCCCTTTCAAATGAAGCCATTGAGCTACATTCCTCAAAATCCCTGTGAACACTTGGATCCTTGAGGGGCCGTCGAGAGGCTGAAACACAGAGCCCGGAACTGAAAAATTTTCCCCCCCATCATGAATCTGAGAAACTTCCTCGAGGAAGGATGGATCAGTACGTGGAAGTAAGCGTCCTGTAAATCCAAGGAAACCATCCAGTCCCCTGGACGAAGTGCTGCCAGCACTGATGAAGGAGTTTCCATCGTGAACTTCTTCTTTTCTACGAAGAAGTTCAGGGCGCTTACGTCCAACACCGGTCTCCATCCCCCTGAGGACTTCAGAACTAGGAAAAGGCGGTTGTAGAAGCCTGATGAACGATGGTCTGTCACTAGGTCAATAGCCCCCTTCTCCAGCATCTGATCTACTGCTAGATGGAGGGCTTGATTCATGATGGGGTCTCTGTACCTGGCCGTCAGTTCCCTTGGGATGGTCGTCAAGGGAGGTCTTTCGACGAAAGGGATGAGGTAACCTCTCCTCAAAATTGAAAGGGTCCAAGGATCCGCCCCTTTTTGGGCCCAGACTTCTGCAAACTCTAAGAGTCTGGCGCCCACCGTTGTTTGAAGGACTTGCAAGTTATTTGGGGGCTTTAACTGACTTGGCGAAAGTCTTACCCCTTCTTGAAGGTCTACGACCTCTAAACGTAGAGGTTCTTGAGGAAGACGCCCCTCGAAAGGGTTCTCGAACGCTTGACTTTTCCTTCTTAGCCTTGGTAGGGAAGGAAGGGCGAGGTTTTATTGCCGACTGTGCCAAAAGGTCCTGGGTGGCTTTAGCCGAAAGCGATCTCGAAATGTCCTGTACTAGATGTTTAGGGAACAACTGAGCGAACAGAGGAGCAAACAGCAAAGAAGACCTCTGGGCATGGGAGACAGACTTCGTTAAGAAGGAACTATAAACGGACCTCTTCTTCACGATCCTGGCCCCATACAGGGAGGCGATTTCACTCGCTCCGTCTCTTACCGACTTGTCCATACAAGACAAAACACACATGAGATCTTCTGGCAAAAATGACTCTGGCACTTCAAATTTCTTGGCTAGGACCCCCAACGACCAATCAAGGAAGTTAAATACCTCCAGCACTCTAAACATGCCTTTCAGCATGTGATCTAGTTCATTCATTGCCCAAGTCGTCTTTGCAGAGTTAAGGGCAGCTCTCCTTGTCGAATCTACCAGCGCCGAAAAATCCGAATCAGCCGAAGACGGTAGACCCAATCCTAAGGACTCTCCTGTTTCGTACCAGAAACCAGCGCGTCCTGATAACTTCGAAGGAGGAAAAGCAAACATCGTTTTCCCCGCTTCTTCTTTGGCAGCCATCCAGGAACCAAAACTCCTCAGTGCCTTCTTCATTGAAAGAGTTGGCTTCATCCTCACACAGGAAGAACTCTTCGCTGTCTTCGCCGTTGAAAAAAGAGAGTAAGGAGAAGGAGGAGCCATAGGAGTAAGGGAATCCCCAAAAACTTGCAAAAGTAGCTCTGTAAGCTTCTTGTAAGAAGACACAGCAGCAGAAGTGTTCGGTTCCTCATCCGAACCTTCTAGGACGTCTTGCCGAGGCGAGTGCGGAAGATCCTTAGGTGACGAAGGGATCCTAGTAGGAGTTGAGCGAGAGGTTGGAGAACGCCTTCTCGTAGAAGAGTTCAAATCCACTGGAGAATGATGAGAAGATCTGGGTTGTCTACGATGAGACTCCCTCTTCGAGATAGACGGAATCTCAGCAGAAGGAGAGGTAGGGCTCCTACTCCTAGAATCCTTGGAAACATCCACAGGGCGCTTACGAGGAGGTGAGTGTCTGCTAGACTCTTTGCGCCTATCCTGAGGCGAGCGGCTGCCAGGAGAAGAGTGCCTATCGGTAGCAGAGCGCTTGCACGGCTCTCCATACTTGTCCAGTTGAGTACGATCAACGGAAGTTCGACTGGAAGGCGAAATGCGCCTACTAGGAGAAGGCTGTTTGCGAGACTCTTGACGTCTAACAAGAGGGTAACATTCAGGAGAAGGGCGCTTCAAAGCTAACGAGCGCCTACCAGGCGAAGGGCGCTTCCGAGATTCCTGGTGCCTACCAAGAGACGAACGGTCAGGAGTAGTGCGCCTAGAAGAGGGAGAGTGCCTACACGGAGAAGGGCGCTTGAAAGACTCGTTGTCTGCCCCGAGGAGAATAATCAGGAGTAGGACGCCTTAAAAGAGACGAGCGCCTACTGGGAGATCGACGTGCAGTAGGCTCTTGGCGCCTACCTTGCGGGGAGCGGCTAACAGCAGGCCGCCTATCATGCACACGACTCCTACCAGACTCTTGACGTCTGTAAGGAGAGAAGTCACGATCCGACACTCGAGGAGAGCGACATCTGGAAGAAGAACGCCTACTTGTATAAGGGCGCCTTCTAGGATCTTGAGGCTGCTGAGGAGAAGTCCCACGCGAGGGAGTCGAAGAAATAGCGTGATGAGCAGGTGCAGTGCGCTTACCAGAAGCGGGAATCCAATCTGGAGAAAAAACTTCTTTCTCCATCGAGCGCCCGACCGATGTTTGGCGCCTTGAAGTCGAAAGAGAGCCAGGAGAGCGAGGGCGCTCATGTGAGCCCCTACCTTCATACGAAACCTCCCCATATGAAGGAGACGCCTAAAAAGAGGAGAATGATCCTCTGAAGAGCGGCGCCTAGATCTCTTGATCGGAAGAGAAACGTCCTTCTTCCTACGTGATCTAACTGCTAGAGAATCAGCTAGCGCCGTGATCTGAGCTTGAAGTCCCGCGAGTACTCTCGTAGGAGAATCTTGTTGTTCTTCTTCGGAAGCAGGCGCAGAGCAAGGAGCGCGAGAAGAAGAACGTTCACAGGATCTCTTGGGTTTCTTCGCCTCCACCGACGATTCTTCCGGGAAAACCTCCGGACTAGAAGCCAAAGGACTGCAGGGAGCCTTCCAAGCCCTCTTCAACGGGCGCGACGCATCCGGGGAGTTCCAACCTCTCTTCGGAGAGGGAGAAGACAAAGAGGAGAAGCAATGGCGTAGGAGCTCCTTCTTGTAGCGATCCGAGGCAGCCTGGGAGCGTACTTCAGGATCTGCCGAGGGGACGCCTGACCGGTGGGGGGTTCTCCCTAGCCCTCTTGTGGCTTTCGACTTTCCTACTCCACTGGAACTGGGAGTCTGGAAGAGGTCTAGGCCTAGAGGCACTAAGGAGCCGGTCAGACGCACCCTCCACAACACTGGGGACACTGCACTGATCACTAACACTCTCCTTACCTTCCAACTGACGAATCTTCTGATCCATAGATAGAATCGTGACTCTTAGAGCTGCCGCCTCCGAAGGCGAATCTTCGGCTTCGGTGCGGGGAGCAGAGGCTGCAACTTGGGAAGAAGGTTCTAATTCTACATTAGTATTAGGATCCACATCCAACTCACTCATTCTAGACCTACTAGAACTTCTAGAGGAAGCCTTACGTACTCTATCACGTTCCAACTTCCTAACATAAGAGGAGAGAGCCTTATATTCTTCTTCATTCAATACCTTACATTCACTACAAGGGTTAGCAAAAGAACATTCATTCCCCCTGCATTTCATGCAAACCGTGTGAGGGTCCACCGAAGCTTTCGGCAACCTCACCTTACATCCTTCATTCACGCAAACCCTAAACAAAAGAGAAGTTTTAGCTACTGAATCTAGGTCAGACATCGTTAAAGAAAATCCAAATAAAAATCAAAACGGTCCACAATTAGCGTATGCCAAGCCAAACAAAGCGAATATGTCACCAAAAGAAGTCCAAATTAACTCCAGGCAAGCGAGAATCGAAAAAACTATCGAGAGGAACCAACAAAAGTTGTTATCGTTCCCGCGACAGAGAAAAATCTGACAAGCAAGGGGGATTGGTTCGTACATCCGCCACCCAGCGGCGGGTAAGGTAGACCACCTGACCTACCTGTCGTGTGTGCCGCGAGATTTGAAATTCTGTCGGGAACGTCGGAGACTATAGCTAAGTATATATCTGTCAGGGAAGTTCATGTACAAAAATGACAAATTTTCTGAGACAATTTGTATTTTTCTTAACTACAACCCTGAGGAGAATTTCTAGCGCCTAGCTGGATCCAGTTAAAAAGCAGATGAAAGCAAGGAAATCTTGTTATATCTGGCAACACATGTGTAGACTGGGTGAAGAGTGGTCAAGGACCAGGCAAATACGCCACCGCGTCAGTCTTTCCCAACTCAGGATGTCTTAACAAGCAAGAGGGGCGGCTAGAGGCGGGCAGTATAATGTTAAGACCTCAAGTATGTAGCTATGAAAAATACAAATTGTCTTAGAAAATATGTCATTTGTTTATACGCGAACAAACCTTCGGTCTTAACAATAGGATAGACTCATACTTGGAGGGAGGTACAATACATCCTAAACCGGCTGGGGCCTACCCACCAGTCCAGCTTCCAAAAGAAATGACTTCTGGAGAGGGACTGAAGCCCATTGAGAAGCTAGATAAATTGATATCTAACCACTCAGACCCTGAGTGACGTACAATGATATATGGGAGAATCATTGTATAGGGAACCAAAGAGAAACTTTGACTGTCCAATAGCAAACCAATACACTAGGGTTTGTACTACTCCCAACTCCTCCTTGCCAAGGAGTGGAGCATATGCAACCGAATATAGGGTTTGATATTTGCATATTAACCCTCTTCCACCAATTGGACGTATTAAACGTAGAGATAAATTGTCTCCCAGGTGCCGATTGGACGTATTAAACGTCGACATAAAAAAGTTTTTTTTTAAATTCGTGGAAAAATACTTATACGCCTACCAGCCGAAAACTTTTGAATCACGCGCCTTGGGGGATGCTGGGAGCTCTCGGATCAAGGCGTTGTTTTGTTTACAATCGTTATACAGGCGCGCAAGCACGAATTTCTTTCTTATCGCACTAAAAAGTATCAGTGATACATCAGAAATTATTTCGTCACTTTGACATAATTTTTGCACCACTTTAAATTAGCCGTTACATAGTTTCATATATGAAAATATGCACAATTTCATGTAGAATACAACAAAAAAACTCATGATTGTAGCTTTTATCAGTTTTGAAATGTTTTCATATAAATAACGATAAGTGCCAAAATTTCAACCTCTGGTCAACTTTGACTCTACCGAAATGGTCGAAAAACGCAATTGTAAGCTAAAACTCTTATATTCTAGTAATATTCAATCATTTACCTTCATTTTGCAACAAATTGGACATCTCTAGCACAATATTTTGATTTATGGTGAATTTATGAAAAAAACTTTTTCCTTACATCCGCGCGGTAACTCTTCCGATAAATTTTTTCGTGCGATTATTGTAATGTTTGCACCATTTTAAATTTGCCATTACATAAAGTTTTATACAGGTATTCTCCTACTTACGATGGGGTTAGGTTCCGAAAAACCCATCGTAAGTTGAGAAAATCGTATCTCGGATATAGCCTAGCCTACACTAAGTTAATCAGTACCATATAGGCTAGGCTATATACACATATATGGAAGATTAGCCTACACTACACAGTATACCTATACATATAAGGTATAGTAATTATTAATATCAGCTAGTTCGGGTGTTTCAATGCAGATTGACTTATGATAATTAAGTATAAAAAGAAACTTAATAATAAGAACAAGGATCAGACTGTAGCGTAAAGGGTACTCACCAAGATTCGTTCGTTGTCGGCATACGTGATCGGTGTCAGGCTGTTCATGGCTACTATAACTAAAGATCGGAAGAGGAGGATGATGATAAAGCAGCAGGATCATCAATTCGCTCTTCCTCAGATAGAATTTCTTCTTCTGTTAGTTCAGGTGTCTCGAGGAAACAACTGTTCCGAGACGTACAGGATCGAGTCTCAAGTGAGGGGGTAGGGCTGGGGGAAGCGGAATGCACTGGAGTCGTTCTCTTGAAGAAAAAATCCATTGTAGGTTGCACAGTGCGTTTTTTTCGTTCTTCTTGATGAGCCCTCTGAACTTTGGCAAACCGTTCCTCGTCCCCATCCATTTCACTTAAAAGTTTCAGTCCTTGATCAAATAAAGCAAACGCCTCTGCCAGTTTTTAGTCGTAAACGTTCGCTCCGGCTCTTTTATTTCTTCTTCCTCTTCTGCTTTTTTTTTCTCTTCTGCAAGTGCAATTAAATCCTCTGCCATTAGCTCTACATCTTGCACATCTATAAGTTCTTGGATATCTTCCTCGTCAATTTCTAAATCTAAACTTTTCCCAAGTATCAAGATCTTTTTATTGATTTCCACTTCTTCATTCTGATCGAAACCTTTAAACGAGTTCACATACACTTTCAGCAGATTTTTCCAGACCCCATTCATACACTCTTTCTTTACCTCCTTCCACGCCCTTCCAATGTTCATAATGGAGTTAAGAACACTAAATTCTTTCCAGAAAGTTCTGAGATCTTTCTCCTCGTTATCCGTAGCCTGAACAGCCTGCGCAAACGTGTTCCGAAGATAATACGCCTTGAACGTAGCCACAGCACCCTGATCCATGGGTTGTATGAGAGAAGTTGTGTTTGGTGGCAGAAACACAACTTTTACATTCTCGTTAATATCTCCGATGTGCTGAGGGTGGCCAGGAGCATTGTCGAGAATCAGAAGAATTTTGTTAAGGCGGGGATGTTATTTTTTCTACAATAATCTTTCACTTCCGGAATGAAGCAATGAACGAACCAGTCCTCGAACAATATTGCAGTCATCCAAGCTTTTTTATTATGACGGTAATGCACAGGAAGTGTCTGCTTGTCGATGTTTTTTAAAGCCCTTGGATTTTCTGAGTGATAAATCATAAAGGGCTTAAGTTTATACCCAGCCACATTTCCCCCAAGCAGAAGAGTCAATCGATCCTTGTATGCCTTAAACCCGGGCATCACCGTTGCTTCTTTGTGGATGTAGGACCGTTGTGGCATATGTTTCCAATAAAGTCCGGTTTCGTCAACATTAAAGATTTGCTCTGGCAAGTAGCCTTCATTAACGACGATCTCGTTTAAAACATCCTTAAATTTAGCGGCTCCGTCGGCATCAGCGCTTGCTGCTTCACCGCTAATTTTCAACCACTGTGAAAATTATGGCGGTTCTTGAAACGACGAAACCATCCAGCACTTGCTGCAAAACTTTTGTTGTGGTTATCATCATAATTCTTCTTCAGCTCTTCAAAAAAGCCTTTGTCTGAATGGTTAAGAGGGTGAGCGGCATACGCTTTTGTGTATTTGATCCTCCATCCACGTGACCAGTAACTGCTCCATTTCTTCCAAAGGCCCTATCCTCTTCTTTGATATAACCGTTGAATGAACTGAAGCAGATGCCTTTACAGCATCCATTACGCGTTTCTTGTCCTTGAGGATGGTGGATACCGTCGATTGCGATAAACGTTCGTCACGTGCGATAACCATGACTGCCTTTCCCGCTTCACGCTGGTTTATTATTTTTTTCAGTTTCTGCTCCAAAGTGATGGATTGCCTCTTCTTTTTTGCACTACCAGCAGGACACCTATTTGGTTGTTTGGCAGACATAGTTTTTTTTGTTTTAATTTTCGGTACTTAAAAAACTCTCAAATCACAAACGAACACCGACCTAATGTTACTTGGTTCAAAACGAGCGCAAGTGAGGTCGAACTCATTGCCGCTGTACCTACGCCAGCCTCTCGCTCTCGGGCCAACATATCGTACAGCGTAGTACGCTGCTGCCAGCGCTCGCTGTGCGCGAAATTTAAAAATACGCATTTTCAACTTTTTTTTTTTTTTTTAGTATTAATTGCTAACCCCATCGTAACATTGGGGCAGATTTGAATGGCCATGTCGGAAGTGAAAATGAGGCGATTGGGCGGGTGCATGGGGGCCATGGAATTGGGAGAGAAACCCAGAAGGAGAGAGTGTAGTGGACTTTGCTGTGTCATTCGACATGGCAATAGTAAACACATTTTTTGAGAAGAAAAGGGCGGAACACCTAATAACATATAGGGAGTGGGGGAAGATTCTCCCAGATAGACTATTTCTTGTATAAAAGGATAAATCTGGTGGAGGTCAAGAACTGCAAAGTTATTCCAGGCGACCATGTAGCCCCCAACACAGGCTGCTATGTATGGACTTGAAGTTGAAAAGGGAAAGAAAAACCAAAGCTAAAGGGATAAGGAAAATTAAATGGTACGAATTACAGAAGGAAGGGGATAAGAAGAGAGAGTTTAAGAGGAGGGTTTTGGAGGATATTGATATAGGGATTGAA
The DNA here is from genome assembly GCF_015104395.2 of Macrobrachium nipponense. Taxonomy (NCBI): domain Eukaryota; kingdom Metazoa; phylum Arthropoda; class Malacostraca; order Decapoda; family Palaemonidae; genus Macrobrachium; species Macrobrachium nipponense. Next base: position 65,545,449 of record NC_087205.1, on the reverse strand, counting down.
GATGTTCAAGAATGGTGGGCACGAAATGCAGGCCAGTAATAAGAAGGCATGGAAAGGAGCTGCTAGGAGAGACATCTGGTATCATATGGGAAGAAAAGGATAGTTGGTGGTGGGATGAAGACATTGAGAAAGTAGTAAAAGATAAGAAGGAGGCAAAGAAAAGATGGGAAGAGTCACAGTCAGTGGAAGACAGAAATAGGTACAGAGAGAAAAACAAGGTGGTGAAAAAGGTGGTAGCCCAAGCTAAAGCAAAGTCGTATGATGATGTGTATAATGAGCTGGGGACAAAGGAAGGATTAAAGAAGATGATGAAGCTATCAAAGGCTAGAAATAAGAGCACCAAAGATATAACACACATCAAACAAATAAAGAATCAAGAGGGTGTAGTGCTTAGAAAGGAGGAAGACATTGTGAAGAGATGGAAAGAATATTTCGAACAGTTGTTAAATGAAGAAAATAATAGACTAATAAGAGAGGATGGGCAAGTGAACATTGGCATGGTAATGAGGTTTTCTAGGCAAGAGGTACTAAATGCACTGAAGAAGATGAAGAATGGGAAGGCAACCGGACCAGACATGATCCCGGTGGAGGCATGGAAAGCATTAGGAGATGAAGGAGTGGATATACTGTACGATCTTATGATAAAGATCCTTGAACAGGAAAAGATACCAAATGAGTGGCGTGGGAGTATATTGATCCCAATTTTTAAAGGGAAAGGCGATGTCCAAGAGTGTGGTAATTATAGGGGCATTAAATTGATGTCCCACACTTTGAAGATACTGGAAAGGATGATAGATGCTAGACTGAGAGAAGAAGTACAAATAGGTTAAAGAGCAGATGGGATTTATGAAGGGAAGGGGAACAACAGATGGTATATTTTGTCTGAGGCAAATAATGGAGAAATTCGGGGAAAGACAAAGGACCTACATATGGTATTCATTGACCTTGAAAAGGCTTATGACCGAGTCCCGAGACAAGATATGGAGGAGCCTGAGGGAGAAGATGGTGCCAGAGAAGTATGTGCGATTGATACAAGAGATGTACCGGAATGTATTTACCAGAGTGAGGAGCAGTGTTGGGGAGACAGAAGGTTTTGAGGTGAGAGTAGGATTACACCAGGGGTCGGCTCTGAGCCCATTTATCTTTAACATAGTGATGGATGTTATAATAGAGGAAGTAAGGGAGACAGTACCATGGAACATATTGTATGCGGATGATATTGTTCTGTGTGCAGAGAGCAGGAAGATCTGGAAGTGAAATTGGAAAGATGGAGACAAGTACTGGAGGACAGAGGAATGAGAATAAGTAGATCCAAGACAGAATATATGTGTACCACCACCGAGGGGATGATAGAGAAAGTATTCAGCTTGGTGGAGAGCAAATAAGGAGAGTTGATAAGTTTAAGTATTTGGGATCTTTTGTTAACGCTGGAGGAAGTATGGAAGAAGAAGTAAAACATCGGGTACAGGCAGGCTGGAACAACTGGAGAGCGGCCTCGGGAGTTCTTTGTGACAAAGAGTGCCGCTTAGGTTAAAAGGAAAATTTCACAAGACGGTGGTAAGAACAGCAATGCTGTAATGAGGTACGGAAACAGCAAGCATGAGAAAAGCAGAGCAGAAGAAGATGGATGTGGCAGAAATGAGAATGCTTAGGTGGATGTCTGGGGTAACAAGAGTGGATAGGATCAGAAATGACTACATAAGGGGGTCAACTAAGGTGGTGGAAGTATCAAAGAAAGTGCAGGAGGGAGGCTGAGATGGTATGGACACCTGTTGAGGAGAGATGAGGACCACGCTGGGAGACATACTATGGGAGTGGAGGTGCAAGGAAGAAGAAAGAGAGGGAGACCAAGAAGAGATGGAAGGACTGTGTGAGAGGAGATTTACATGAGAAGGGAATTGATGAGGCAGAAGCGCAAGATAGAAATAGATGGAAACGGCTCATCCGAAACGGCGACCCCATATAAAAAAAAAAAAATGGGAAAAAGCTGGGAAGAAGAAGAAGAAGAAGAAGAAAAGGGAGCACTACCTGTATATGGAAATGTGCGCAATTTCATGCACAATACAACTAAAAACAAACCATGGTTGTAGCTTTTATCAGTTTTGAAATATTTTCATATAAATAACGATAAGTGCAAAAATTTCAACCTTCGGTCAACTTTGACTCGACCGAAATGTTAAAAAATTCAATTGTACGCTAAAACTCTTATATTCTAGTAATATTCAATCATTTATTTTCATTTTGCAACAAATTGCAAGTCTCTAGCACAATATTTCGATTTATGGTGAATTTACAAAAAAAAAAAAAAAAAAAAAAAAAAAAAAAAAAAAAAAAAAAAAAAAAAAAAAAAAAAAAAAAACAAAATCCTTACGTCGGCGCGGTAACTTTTCCAAAAAAATTCAGACATTTCTTTGTGCGATTGTCGTAATGTTTACACCATTTTAAATTAGCCGTTACATAAAGTTTTATATATGAAAATGTGCGCAATTTCATGTAGAATACAACAAAAAATGATTGAAGGTTGTAGCTTTTCTCATTTTTGAAATATTTGCATATAATTCACGATAAATAGAAAAAACCCACGTTTGGTCAACTTTGACTCTGCCGAAATAGTCGAAAAACGCAATTGTAAGCTAAAACACTTACAGTCTAGTAATATTCAGTCATTTATCTTCATTTTGAAACAAATTCAAAGTCCCTAGAACAATATTTAGATTTATGGTAAATTTTAAGAAAAATACTTTCCTTTCCTCCTCGTGCGGATTCTCCGCCACATATCTCCGAAATGCGTATGTCGCATCATTGTTATATTTGCTGAGTTTCATATTAGGCATTTCATAGAGTTTTATATATAAAAATGTGCGCAATTTTATGTAAAATACAACAAAAATAATTGAAGGTTGTAGCTTTTCTCATTTTTGAAATATTTGCATATAAAAAAATATATAAAAGAAATTCGACATTCGGTCAACTTTAACTCGTCCAAAATGGTCAAAAACTGCAATTGTAAGCTAAAACTCTTACAGTGTGGTAATGTTCAATCATTTATCTTCATTTTGAAACAAATTGGAAGTCTCTAGAACAATATTTAGATTTATGGTGAATTTAAAAAAAAAAACTTTTTTTTTACGTCCGCGTGTTACGAATTCATGCATCATTTTGTGATAATATTTTCTCTGTGTTGCTTTGATCGTTTTACAATGTTTTATATACCAAAATGATCGCAATTTAGTGTACAATACAACAAAAAAATTAAATCGTTAGCTTTAACCATATTGCTCACAGCGCGATTTGAATACAATTATATAGAACATTTTGTTTTCGCGCTATCATATATCGCATTATTTATATATGATAATGATTTTTTTTTTCATTTCTGATGGTTGCATACTAAACTTCAGGAAATGACAAAGAAAGGAGCCAAAAATGAACTCTTAATCTTGAAAACTAAGAGCACTGTGATTTAAAAAAAAAAAATATATATATTTTTTCCGCTTCCGCGCTCACTCTGAGACCCCCCAGACATATGGGAGACGATTTTTAATATACCGCTTAGGCGTTTAAGGGTCAATTATGTACGTATAGTCATGGGTCCCAAGAAAGTTGCTGAAGTTCACGGAAAGAAGAGGATGCTTTCTATGGAGACAAAGATGGACATTACCAAGAAGTATGAGGCTGGCATACAGTTGTGTGTGATCACTAAGGAATACGGCCGAAATCCGTCGACGATAGGCACCATCCTTAAGCAGAAGGAAGCCATCAAAGCAGCTACACCTTCCAAGAGCGTGACTATTTTGTCCAACAAGAGGAGCCACATGCATGATGAGATGGAGAGGCTGCTGCTTCTATGGATTGAGGACAAAGAAATCGCTGGCGATACAATAACCGAGACAGCAATCTTACAGAAGGCCAGTGCTATTTTTGCTGATCTGATTGCCCAGGCCAAAGACGAAAGAGGAGAAGGGACATTGCATGCAACCCCAGACTTCAAGGCTTCTCGGGGGTGGTTTGATAAATTCCGTAAACAGACTGACATCCATTCAGTGGTGAAGATATTGAAATTTTGTAAAAAACGTAAAGTATATAAAAAAAATTAATTATAATATTTTTGTAAAGTTAAGTGTTAATGTTTCCTGTCATTTTTAATGTGTTTCATAAAGTTAAGTGTTCAAGTTTTCTGCCATTTGTCCTCTTCCTCTGTCGCCACTTTCGGAGAACGCCTCACTCGAAAGGTAAGGTTCCACATTTTACTACATAGGTACATATATACTTACAGTATTTCTTGTACCATGTACACTAATACACTTTATTTACAGGTATGTAGTACATATTAGTAGTATATGTAGTTTAAGTTAGGTATTGAATGGTCCAAATTGTTGTACTTCACTGTTTATTGGTCAATTTAGCTTTATTATAAAATTTACTGGTGTTTTTCAAAGGCTTGGAACAAATTAGGCAATTTACATGTAAAATGTGGTTCAAGATACGAAAAAATCAGGTTACGAAGGCCGCCTCGGAACGGATCAATTTCGTATCCTGAGGTACTACTGTACTTGTCCTCGACAATCAGTACATAAAGTATGAGTATCATAAGATTCCTTGGTTAGCCTAGTCTTGCACCCCCATTAGTGCAATCTCTAAAGCTATAAGAACTGTCTGACATCGTCGACGCACTAAGACCCGTAGGTCACCAGAGAAAAAAAATCTAGTTCTTTATGCAAAACCACAAAAAAGAACCTAACACTATCTAAATGTTTACCAAGACAGCTAATACAAGAACAGAGTACTTCACCAATTGCAATGATACAAAAGTAAAGTTCAAAAATTTCAGGAATAACTGTCCCCGACAACTATCTATAACCATCAGCTGGCAGAAACAAACTGAACTCTTTGTCCTGAAAGTGGGCTGGGCACTGTTACCTAGCCAAACCAACAGAAAATTAGCATGACCCGGAAATTTTGAGATTTCAACTGCCGGCAAGTGACACTCTTACCTATATAATTACTGGGGAAGTTATATAATTCCAAACATATATAACTCTTTGTTTGCACAGCCTACAAAAGAGGAATTACAAATGTTAGGCTTGGGTCCACCGACGTAGGATAGAAAAAGTAATGAATATTTACAGTACAAATATTTTTCCCATTACAGAGAGAGAGAGAGAGAGAGAGAGAGAGAGAGAGAGAGAGAGAGAGAGAGAGAGAGAGAGAGACTTACCGTGATCTAGATCTGGATCTTTTATCCTTGGAAGAGTCCAAGAAAGACATAACAGGGTCAATAGCTGATGCAATAAAGTTTTGAGCCTCTTTAACTCTTCTCATAGCTTCCTCAATTTCTCGCTGAGCTGCCTCATTGCTTTTTGTTTGAGGCTTAATAATAGCAGTGGTAGAATGGTTCACTCTGGAAAAGATAAAATATAGATTTTAAGATTGTATAGTATAGCACCATATACAGGTAGTTGTTGACTTATGACCACAATTGGTTATGACCAACCGGCCGTATACCGATTTGGATGTAAGATGGCCCATGTTAATTTACCGTAAGAATATTATACTAGCCTAGCCTACACTACACAGCAAACTTTACACAAATATGGCATAGTAATTATTAATTTCAGCTAATTCTCTAGGTTCAATGCACATTGGCTTATGATAATTCAGTAAAAAGAGAAATTGAATAACATTTAACAAGTTAGCTTCACGTATATGTATTAGAGCTTGTGCCTTGTATGATAAGGCGCCCTATGAGGTAATGTTAGACTAGCGATAATCTTACGCTAAGTCGGTTGGTATTGCACTTCCATCTTCAATGGAGTGTCTGGGGGTTTGTAGATCACTTACGAAGTCAGTATTATCTTGTTGGTTATTACGACGATGTGTTAACTCATGGTGAGGAGGTTCTTGTAGAAAACACGAAATATATATGTATCTGAAGTTTTACATGCTGAAGATCAGATATGATTGTACAAGTCTTCTTTAATAATGATAGCTTGATCGCTCGCAATGATGATGGCTAATCCTATTTCCTTCTACACGATAAAGCTTAGGTAAAGAGGTACAGGTCTTCTAATGACGATAGCTAACTCTGTTCTACCTGTCCTACCATTCTCTGTTACAAGTTATGAAGGAACAGACAGTAGTTCGAACATATGAACATACATACAAATGACATAGTTTTCATACGAACACACAATCAAAATGAGACACGCTACAGATCACGTAGGCCGTTTGAATTATAGGTCGGGGTAGTTGTCTCAAGCAGGGAGCTTGGACTAATGTTTATAAAACAATTGAATGACTACAGGTGACGGCATGTTATCTTAGCCTACATACTTATGGTATACGTCATCTTTAGCGTCTCTAGTCTGATCACATTCCTGCAAGCAATCTTTTATATATATGGACTAACATTCCATATTATTATTATGTAAACACTTACATCAGCTCGGTCAGCTACAAAACCAACTACTGAATATTACTCAAACTTGACTTGCATTTGACTTATAGGAGTGTGATACAGACACTATGTGGAATATATAATATATATAAAAATTAAAATTCCAAAAATGGTGTACATGAATGATTCAGTAATAAAATATAAAAATGATATTGGTAAATAATAGTGATCACGTGAATCTATAATGATACAGTTTTTTCACTTCATCTCATTAAGATACATATGCTACAGAAAATACTAATGTACTCTGATAATTGCATAGAATGAAGATTAACATGATAAAAAAGGGATTTTGACGTAAGGAAAAATCTATTTCTGGGCGATTGGCTCGTGTCGCCAGCGAAATATCCTTTAATCTATTATTTCTAGGGTAAATGTACTTAACACATACCAGCAGAATAAATAAAATAAGAAAAAGGTCAGTATAACTGCACTCGCTCACCATCCAAGAGAGGTCGGTATGAACACTAGGCGAGTGAGACACTACCACGAGCCAAATACCAATAGAAATCTCCCACAACAAAAACCCTCCATGAGGAGAGCCGACCCACAGAGTGAGCAGCTCGTATACTCTCACTCCATCCCATGCTGCCGACTGCTGCGCCTCTGGTGGCCATCCTGAAGTTAGCAGACAATCTTGGGCGAAGGGATGGGTGTTTAGGGGTGGGATTTCGCTGGCGACACGAGCCAATCGCCCAGAAAAATAGATTTTTCCTTACGTCAAAATCCCTTTTCTTTTGGCTGGGCTCAGCTCGTGTCGCTGCGCGAAACCGTACCAGAGAAATAGCACAAGATTGTAAACAAAAGTAATAAAACAAATCAGAATAGGTCTCAAATAAAAAATAAAGTAAATAAAAAAGAATATAATTGCTAAAAAGATACAAATACACAGTGATACAAATAAAAATATGCTTAAATTACCCTTAAATTCTAAACATGTTTCTTAAACATAAGGTAATTTTACATATGTTACAGAGGTAAATTGCTTACATGTAACAAAATGGTTACCTTGGTAAAAAAATCTGTGTAAAGGCATGTATCAACAACTATAATAGCAATTAAAAACACAATCAATGAACAAATTAATCAACAATGATAATATATAAGGAATGTATATGACTTAATATACAAAACCCGTAACCATTATAAATGAGATGTATCCCCTAGCATAAAAAAAATAAGGGGGTAACATCCATGAGATCAATATCCATAATCATCTGTGAGTGTCCCTAGCAAAAAAAATAAGGGGCACCCACTACATCATCATAAAAGCAGCTAAGGCACAAGGTGAATGTAAATGAACACGGTAGGAATAGACGAACTGTTGGGTGAAGCAGGTAGAAAGGAGGACTGAATCTTCTACTACAAATTAACTAGAGTCAGGGGAAACTATGTGTTTCCCCGCTGCTACTGCTGAAAATTTCAGAGCTTCCAAGGACTTAAGGTAATGACGTTTGAACACTGTCGGCGATTTCCATCCGGTATACTTTTTCAACTCATCGAAGTTCATGTGTTGGAAATAATTAATTGAGGTGGCTACTGCTCTGACATCATGTGCTTTTAAGAAAGAGTCAGGATTGGCTTGTTTAATAAAGTACAGGATTTGTTGCCTGATGCCTTTAATGGATAAAGTTCCACCTTTTTTCCCCCCATAAAGAGGGGCCCCGATGAGGATGAGGAGGTCCTGGATAGAAAGGCTCGTAAGGTTGAAAACTGGACAAAGGATACATCTTGTGGAAGAGGAAGTACTTTCCAAGGTTCCCACCTCATCAAAGGATTCTTCATTCTTTGCCAAAAAGCTACGTTCCGGAGAAAGTAGGACTTCCCCTGTGGGAAGGAATTGAATAAGATCCGGATCTCTGGATAAAGCCGACAGTTCTGAAATTCTTGCTCCTGAAGCCAGGCTTAATAAAAATAGGGTTTTTCTTAGGAGCATCATAAACGAGCATGTGTCATTATCGGTTTCGGAAGCCAGTTTTAGAACATCGTTTAAGAACCATGAAACTGACGTAGGCCTCACAGAAGGCCTAAGTCTAGCACATGCCTTAGGAATAGACGAGAAGTAGGTATCCGTCAAGTCTATGTTAAATCCAAATTGAAAAATATCCCCCCCCCCCTTTTTCAAGGGCTGAATGACTTGTTTGTCGTAATCGTGCTAGCTGCTAAACCTTTTTCAAATAAGGATCTGAAGAAGGATATAGCTGAATTAACTGTCATGATTCTGATATCTGACTCTCTCAGGAAGGTTGCTAAACTTTTTGACAGCAGCATCATACTGCCTCAAAGTTGAATCCCATTTATCGGATTCCAAGAAGAGAATATTCTGAGGGTCAATATTCGCATCTCTTTTTGTTTTTGCCTCAAACTTCATGAAATCAATAAAGTTAGGGTTTTGAGAATCCCTGAGGAAGCGAACACAGTCTTCGTTTGTACTGACTGGGAGAGCTTGGGACTGGGGATCCGAAGAGGACGAAGGCCCAGTTCCAGAATTAGGGGATACCAATTGCTCTTCGGCCAGTCTGGGGCTACTAGAGCCACTTGACCCTTGAATGTCCTGAGTTTGTTCAATACTTTCATAAGGAGATTCACTGGAGGGAAGACGTAAATCTTCTCCCAGTTGTTCCAGTCCAGAGCCAGGGCGTCCGTGGCGTAAGCCAGAGGGTCCAGGTTGGGGGCTACATAACACGGTAGTTTTGTGGTTCGCTTGGGATGCGAAGAGATCCACCTGTAAAGCCCTGGGACTCGTTTGAAGGATCCATTGGAACGAACTGTTGTCTAGTGACCATTCCGACTCTAGGGGTACTGATCGGGATAGGGCGTCTGCTTCTGCTATGACGTTTCTCACTCCAGCTATGTGAGTGAGGAAAGATGCCAACTGAACTTGCCTGCCAGGGGAGAAGATGGCTACCATGACGTGATTTAGATGACGTGACTTGGAGCCTCCCCTGCTATACAATGTAACTACCACTGCGCTGTCCAGGACTAGCTTTATGTGGGAGTACTTTGGTGGGTGTAAACTTTTTTAGAGTCAAGAACACTGCCATTGCCTCCAGTACGTTTATATGGAACTGACGGAAATGGAGTAGTGACCAAATCCCTTGAACCTTTTTGACCTGGGAATAACCCTCCCCAGCCGCTTAAGGACGCGTCTGTGTGGATGGTGATCCCTGGTGGAGGAACTGAAGGGGTACTGACAACTGATAGATTCTTGACTTTGCCCACGGCCGAAGCCGATTCTTTAGAATCAGAGGCACTGAGGATAGCTTGTCCCTGGACCTGACATTTGCTTCGCGAGCGCCAGATCCTGGTTATGGACTTTCAGTTTGGCTTTCATTAAGACGTTCGTTACTGATGCAAACTGGAGAGAGCCGAGGATCCTTTCCGAGCTCTCCTTGATGTTAGCTTGTGACTTAGAAATTGCTTGACTGACTTCGCTATTTCTTTCCTTTTGGTAGATGGAATCGACAGAGTGTGGGGAGGATAGATTCCATTGAATGCCTAGCCACTGAAAGTTTGACTCTGGAGTGAGTCTTGACTTGGACTTGTTTATCTTGAATCCTAGATATTCTAGGAAACTGGATCACTTTCAGTGTAGCCTTGTTGCATTCCTCGACTGATGGGGCCCAGATCAACCAATCGTCGAGATACGCCACTACCATAATCCCTTGCGATCTGAGTTGTTTGCACTACCACTTCCGCTAGCTTCGTGAACACCCTGGGTGCCACGTTGAGTCCGAATGGACTACCTTGAAGAGAATGTCTGGTCTCCTATCTTGAATCCCAGATACGGAGGGCGGAAGTGTCTTGCAATAGGGATATGATAGTAGGCGTCTGTAAGAATCGATAGAGGTGGTGACGGCCCCACGGGGAAGTAAGGTCCGCACCTGTGAGATCGTGAGCATCTTGAACTTGTCGCAGCGGATGGCTAAGTTTAAGCGGGACAAGTCTAAGATTACCCTTCTTTTTTGTGAGCCTTTCTTTGGCACGCTGAACAAGCGACCTTGAAATTTTAATCTCTTGACTCTCGCTATAGCTCCTTTCTGAAGGAGGTCCTTTGCGTACTCTGTCAATTCTTGGAAGGAAGTTGACGGAAAGGTCTGGCTGGAGGTGGGTTCGTCAACCAGCTCCAACCCAGCCCTTTTGACACTATGCTCTGAGCCCACTGGCTGAAGTTCCACCGGTGGCGAAAGTGAAACAGCCTCCCTCCTACCTGAAGTTCTTCATTGGTTCTGGTAACCGCCTCGGCCTCCTCTGAAGTGCTTTCCCCTATTAAAGGGGCCTCCGATCCTCTCCCACGAAAGGACCGCTTGAACCTTCTGGCCTCCCTTAACCCGGAGCGGGTCAACTGCTCTGAGAAAGCTTGACTCTCGAAGGCTTGATTGTAAGCTGGAGAGATGGCGTATGAGGTAGAGGGTTGAGGCTGAGGGGATATCACATAAATTGGCTGTGATTGACCCTTAGAAGTGGAGGTTGGGCTGTCTGCACTAACGGCACTGCTGGAACTTGTTGAGGAAAGCGTGGTTTGCTTCTTCTGGTAAGGTTTGGAAACGCCTAGGTTTCCTCTGTCCCTTACCTTTAGGTGTCAGGTCTTGCCTCCTCCTAGCCGTAAGGCCCCAACGGTCCTTAAGGCTCTGGTTCAACCTCGTAGCCTCTGCCTGGACTTCCTTAACCATAGCCTCTGGGAAGAGATCTGCGCCCCAGATGTTAGAAGGAGAGTAAACCTATTCGGCTCATGTCGAATGGTTGCCTCTAGCAGGACATGCTTCCTACAATTCGTTCTAGCAGTGGCAAACTCGAACATATCTGACTGCACCGTTGAGTCAGGGCTTTGGTCATAAGCTTAAAAAATTGGTTCTGATCCATAGGCCATGGTTGCTACCTCAGACATAGCCATAGAGTTGATTGATCTGGCTAGTCGTGATTTTGCGTCAAATTCAGCCTGAATAAGACTATCTGGGAGCCTGGGTAGCTTTCACCAAACTGCTCCATAGCACAGTCGGTTTGAGTTTACCAGCTGAGAATGTATTCGGCAAGTCTTCCCACATTCTCCAATTGAAGGGAGTAACGGAGATGTGGGATCTGCTTCTTTCAACTGAGGCATGGTTTCCCCCTCTTGGGCCGCTGAGATGGTCGACCTGCTATCTTGGTTAGGAACGGGAGCGGGGTACTCTCATCCATTGTGAAAATGGTAAAGGGACTTTAAATGGTTGTATCTTGGTTGTTAGAACAATCCATGTCCTCTAAACATCTGAGCCATTCTCTGAGCCTGGTCCTCGTGAATAGAGGGACTGTCTCCTTTGGTACCCTCCTCGTCCCGAACCATAGCCGAAGGCGTGAGCCTTGCGTATAGCCTATGAAATAAAGGAGGCTGTAGGCCTTCCGGGTAGAACTCGAAGTCCTCTATTCTTCGAGTTCCAAACTCCGGTATGGAGATGAGACCGTCCTGGAAGGGGGCGTATGACGCTACTCTCCATGGGTGTTCATAGAGAAAGCAGGAAGTGAGTCATACGGAGGAAGCTGAGTTCCACTCGTGTTGGAAATTGGAGGGAGAGGGCTAGAGGAGCTTCTCTTAGCCCGGCTATAATAGTATCTTGGGAAGTGATCCTATCCGACAGGCGAGAGATCATTTTGTTCCATACTACTCTTTAGGGACCCAAACTAGGTCGCCCCACCTGTTGCAACAGGCCAGCATTGGAGTCCAAAGCCGGAGCTGCTGCGGAGGTGGAGGGGAGGCTCTGAATTGGAACCAATGGTAGCGGAACTGGTGATTCTGCCGGAGTGCGAGATCTCTCCTTGGATTTACTTTTGAGGACTTAGAGCCGGAGCTAGAAGCTTTAGACCTGTCTGGGCCGGGATTGCGAGCCGGAGACTTACGTGAGGAAGAAGACGAGGACGTCTTCTTAGACGCGATGACGTCTTAGTCAAGGTCATCACTTTAGCCTTGACCTTAGGTCTAACCGAAGCCTCAGGAGGAGTATATAATTCATCACCCGTAAAGCCTTGGAAGGATGGAGAGGTTGCAGGGGTAGAAGAGACAGTCACACCCAAGGGTGACCCTTGGGTGCCCACCTTACTTACCCGACCAAACAGGTCGTTCTATACCTACCATCGGTTTCAACATTAAATATCCAGGGTTGCGAACATCCGTGGAGATATCCTGGTCTTGTTCAGTTAAGGAGGCCGCCAGCTGTTGTTGGATGAAGGCGATAGTCGGGTCCGCCTCTACTGGGTCGACGTAACCTGTCGCCTTGCCTCCGGGGAAGATTAATAGTGCTAACCGCTTCTCGAGGATGTAGGGCTGGGCGACCCTTGGCGGCGTTCTTGCCAAAACCTCCGACCCAGGCCCGCAGGGTAGCCAGTGCGGTATCCCTTACTGCCGGAGCCTGTAAGAGAGGGCGTATTTTAGATTTAAGAATCACTTAAAACTAAAACTTAGAGTATAACTTAAACTAGATGCCTTAAGTTAAAGTAAAATGATGAAAACTTAAGCACTAAAAAGAAGCGGAGCAGCTACTGGAGATGGAACACTTACCCCTTCCAAAAGCTGGCTCACCAGATCGTAACATATGGTAAACGTCTCATGGTACCGACCTGGATGTCCCCGTGCGGAGTCGCGCATGGAGCATGGGACCGGCAAACTTCGTGTCCACAGGGGTCCTGAAGTGTAGCGGAACATCCCGGATGCTCACAGTTGGTGGCCTGTAAGTGGGAAGACACATGAGTATCTTAAAAGGCATCACTTACAGACTTAAAGGACAAAAGAACTCCGTTACATGCCGGAGCTCGGAAAAAATTTGGGCATAACCCCTCCCTGCATTGCCTGAATAGGCTATAATCCCGGAGAGATCCGGTAAGATATGAAAGGGAGGGGGGATGGTTTTAAGGTACTTAAGATAAACTTTATAGATAACTTAAAAACCTAAACACAAGCGAACCGGACTAGGTTCAGTGTGAAGGCGGAGTGTAGCCTAACTCAGCAATACGGTAAGGTTAGTAGTGACCTACTGTATGTTCCGGTCCACTTCTGCTGGGTGGACTAGCCCCTTCCGCTGGATACCAGGACTCCGATCAGGGAGGAGCTCTAGTAAGGAGGGAAAGGGCGAGAGGACATACATGCTCGAGCTAGCCCGGTGAGCGGACAAGGCGTAGGTAAACCCCCGAGGGGTGGGGGGGAAGGCCAGGGCCCCCCCACAACGTACCACCCGGCCGGACCGAGAAGCCGGAGAGGTCCGAGACCAAGTCTGGGTCGGTTTCCCGACTCCCACTAAGCCCCTCGCCTAAGGGGAAGAGAGGGAGGCAGGCTCGGGTATGCGGAGCGATCATGGGGCAGACCGACCCACCCCCGCCCGACTCTATGGAAGAAGCGGGCGGGAGGGGGGGGGGAAGGGTGACTGGGCAAGGCGTTCTGGCTGTCCCGTGATCACGAAGTGACCACGAGGCGGTAAAAACTGAGATACGATAACCAAAACCTAGGCCAACCAACTGATCAGAGAGAAGCTATCGGGAAGCAACGTGAACTGAAAAGCGGTAGCATACAGGCCCACAGGGCTAAAACCAACTGATCAGAGAGATGCTATAGGGAAGCAACTGAACTGATCAGCGGTAGTATAGGCTCTATGAGCCAGGACCCTAGGCTAAGCCAGACGCCTAAACTAACATTAACGATGACAAAATACATATAATAAATAAAATAAAATGAAAGAGAGAAAGTAATATAGCAGGAGAAAAAATCCAGGAGTGTACGACTAACCCGAAGGCAAGTCTACCACTCAAAGCTAGTCAGAGGCCGATACTAAGAACCTGGACTAGGGTCTGGATAGAAAAAGCCTACATAAGGTGAAATACATGCATGCATGACAACCTGAGTAGACCTTAATCTAAACAAAGCGGATAATCAAATAGAGCGTACATAAATAAGGGATGTTCTAGGTATGGGAGACCAAGAACGAACCCATCACGCGGCAGAACCATGCTGCCATGCTTCCGACCCCGAGAACGTATTTATACCTAAAAAACGGCAAATACTGTCCCAGGGTCGGAAAAAAAAACCAAACCAAATAATCATAAATACTGGGAGTACCTTAAACTTAGCTGCTGCGATAGCTGCACGCTCCATTATAGATAAATCCAACGAAAGGGCACAAAAAACACAGAGAGAAAAATAACACGTGTGACTCGTGTGCGCTAACTGAAAAGGTATGACCACCAGAGGCGCAGCAGTCGTCAGCATGGGATGGAGTAGTAGTAGTACGAGCTGCTCACTCTGTGGGTCGGCTCTCCTCATGGAGGGTTTTGTTGTTGTGGGAGATTTCTATTGGTATTTGGCTCGTGGTAGTGGTCTCACTCGCCTAGTGTTCATACCGACACCCTCTTGGAGGGTGAGCGAGTCAGTTATACTGACCTTTTTCTTTATTTTATTTATTCTCTGGTATGTGTTAGTACATTTACCCTAGAAATAATAGATTAAAGGATATTTCGCGCAGCGACACGAGCTGAGCCCAGAAATCATATTTTAACTGATAAAAAATTCCATATATGAATTGATAAAATTATTAATGTTTATGCTGATTGATTCGTTGATTTTTATGCTAAATGTTATATATCTGATTCATTAATTCATATACTAACTCATAAATAACTGCAGATATTGGTAAGATAAAAGGTAACATATTGATTATAGGCTACCTGATTTGTTTATACATATGTATATGGATTCATAAAATTATGATTAATATATGTGCACTTTAAATAGATTCCTATTGCATACACGCAAAGAATATATTTAGATTCTGTTATTTATGATCATTTATATATAGATTCCTAGTGCATACACGCAAAAAATATATTTCGATTCTGTTAATTATGATCATTTATATATAGGATACATGATACTTTATATATATAGGATACATGACCGAGGTTATACTACTTCACTTTTAACTAGCGTTCGAACAACTTTTCGTCCATTACACAGTTCCAGACAACCACCTATAGCCACATGAAACGGCCTATTTCACAGGGTTAAAACAAGGGGAAAAATTTGCCCTGGGCGGGTCCAACGTTCTCTTATTTGTTTTGCGATCATACTTATTCTCTGCATCCTAAGCTACACGATTACGTTCGCGATGAATAAAAAAAAACATCCCCAGCACGAGTCCTTCGCCAGCAAAGTAGGAGTTGAATATTCCTTTCGGGTCGTAATTGTCGGAAGTATGTCCCTTTTTGTAGTCGATTCCAACAGCCGCCGGAGCGTTCCGCATTAAAACGAGATTAACGATGGGATACGGGTGTCGGCCGAAGAAGTCCATGATGGTGCTTATTCCTTTCACATTGTAGGCGGTTGTTACTCGACTGCCGTCGTCCGCAGCGACGAACGATTTTTTGAAGTTGCGATGTGAAACTCTCGTACTGCAGGATACTGTAACAGGTTCCATTAATCAGCCTGCAAGTGAAATTATACTTGTCACAAGGGCAAAGTAAATTCAGACGACATCCAAATACAGGGGAGGGAAGAGAGCTATTTAGACCAGACTTAACCCACATGAATTCGCTGATATTTTGGAATTCAAAAGAGTCCGCTGTACAAACTTTTTTATCCATGGCATTAACAATGAGTGAACCTATCCAGGTCTATGATGACTGTAAAAATATCCATAATTATAACAAATAAACAGATATCAATACAAATCCCAAAGAAAATTCGATATTACTGGTAGTAAATTACTAGACAAAGAAGTGGAAAACGGAGCTATTTGTAAGATTGCCAGGCAACATAAGAGTCAAAGAGAAGATTAATCATGATTCTGTATTTCTCTATGCTAACTGAAATTAAGTTGTGATAAAATCTGATCCTATGTGCCCTAACAAAAGTTTCATATTCAATTTTCTCGCGCGCATCCTCTGAGGTTAATTTTAAAAAACTTTATTAATAGGTAGGAGGTGCAACGAAAAAAACCCACTATGTAACTAATTTCTAAATAAACTTTGGGTTTTTTCAAGAAAATGTGACATTTTCCCATGAATGATTTACTTGAATTGCAATAGGCTAATGTTGCAAGTAAATATATCATATACATATCTGGATACTTCTAAATGTCTATGAGGTTCAGAAAAAATTAATCCATTTTGTTGTTATAGAAATCCTATTTGCTTATTTTTGTTATTAATTTAGACACGTCTGCCTCGCCCATGAGATGTTCGGGCTAGGCATTCCTTTCTCCAGTCAATCTGCTTTTGCAAGCGCGAGATTGAAAAAAGCCCTGTGCAAGCAGATATTTGAGGTTAAAGGAATCACTGCTGATACGGCAATGATGACGTCGTCACTTGGCAGGAGATTGCTCTCAGCCAGCTAAGAGTTACGTTACTTGCTGTAATAAATACGACTTTAGGATAAATTTATTATCTTTTAATACTCGACCCACACGAAAAGAATGTCTGAAAAAAAAAACAGTACCAAAATTGAACAATATATTAGTTTCATGTTGGAAATCTGCATAATTGTAATTATGTTAAATTAAATATTCCTTATTCAAACTATATGAAAAAGGTTTCCATACAAATTCTATATATATATTATTAACCCTGATAAGATTCATATAGGATTATTTCATAGATAACATTTTCACTTCTAGACTTCCTGACTTTAAAATCTCTTTTATTTTATTTTATTTTATTTATTTATTTATTTATTTGATTTAATTATTATTATTATTATTTTTTTCATTGACTACGAATATAAATCACCGGGGACAGACAATATGTCAGTAGGTTTTGGATATGTGTTTGAACTTTTAGCTTATTTGTCATTACTAAAGCGTTAAGTTAGAGTTCAAATCTTTACGCATATATATTTGGATATTTAATTAATCTATGGTTACGTTTTGCTTATTGATTTTATCGTGATTCCTTTTTTATTATAATTTGTAACCCTTCCGACTTCTTACGGAGTGTATTATATTGACTCCACTTGTATCCATATTTATTTTATTTTTTTATATTTATTTATTTATATATTTTTTTATATATATTTGATAAATTAATGGTTGGCTTGAATATGTGGAAAAGTGTTCTAGCGCGTACCGTATAAGGCTACTTGCGGCATCAATTCTATAGATACAAAATATAAATGATAAAGGTATTTAAAACCGCGAGAACCGCTATAAATCCAGTTCGGATCCAATATCACGAGTTGTAACTCGTAAGACATTGACACTTCCTATTTAATTATCCGTTATTCTACCAAACCGATTGACTCTGGGTGATAAAATATATTATTGGTTTTTCTTAATGGAAAGGAATTCACACCACGTGTTATGGAGATTATTATTGATTTACACCACCCGAGTCAGATTATCATGTGTTGAATTCCTTGTTTACTGATTTAGCACTCATAAATATTCCTAACGCACTCAATTGCGGTGTTTGTTTTTAGTGCTATTCATTCTATATAACGTGTCAAGGAACTATTGACACTAAGAAGTGTTTATTCCCTCTGTCAGACTCTTAATTCTGTTAATAATTCTACGTATATTCTTTCAAGGATTGATTTGGCACAGGATAGGCCCTTAACTGGGGGGGGGGGGGGGGACAGGTTGTTTAGTGTGTCCCTTGTTTTCATGACACGTGTTACAATCAGTTATGTGCTTTTTATATTTGTAAGCATTGTAGGCCAGTAAAATAGTGATTTGGCTTTCTGTGACATAGTAGAGAACCCTGGTGGGATGACGGAATGCAACCAGTTTATGACGATTGGTATGAAAGAGATTATTACTACTACCTGGTCGTTAGTCATTCTGCGTGTTCTTTCGGGTTTTCCTCGTCAACGGACCTACATATAATATTAACATTTGATACCATTTATTCTGATACACATACTTTAAATATACTTTTGCTTTAGGGTTTCTGCTCGAAGTGTTTATTGTTTTTGCTTAGCCGCTGACCCTGTTTCCATTCGAAGTGTTTTTATTGTTTGGTGTTATTGCTGCTGACTCTGTTTCCGTTCGAAGTGTTTATTGTTTTGGGTTATGTCTGTTGACTATTGCTTTGTTCAGTTTGTAACAGTTCTGCGCTCCAACCCAGATATTCAATGCTCGCGATCTCTTGGTTAAGGAATTTTCTTGTTTAGATACGGTTTTAACAATAGGCACGGATGTTTCTATATTTTTTTAGTCTAATTAATGGTTCTTTGCAGTATGGTGCGGGATTTGCGGGATAATGCGTCAGCTATGATAATTGCTTTCCCAGGTAGATATTCTTATCTGGCTCCAAAGACCTGAATGATCATTTGTCACCGAGTTCCTTTTGGACTGTGATTAAAGCCTTTGAAAAACTCGGTAAAGGACTCATGTTCAGTAAGGACTTTATCAGGATAGCCATAGATTATGAACTTAAAATGTACTAGTGAGTTAAAGATACCTAGACCCTTCCTTTTGCCTATTACTGTATATTTACTTTCAGAGGGCATTTAGTTTACGTGAATAAAAAGCTATAGGAAAACTGTTTATCATATTACTGAAGTAATACCCTCTTACCCCTTGGTCTGAGGCGTCTGTTGCAAAAAAAAAAAAAAATTCCTTATTTAAATCAGGGATTTTTAAGTTAGGTGAGCTGCATTATTCCGTTTTTAAGATTTCGAACGCCTGTTGATGCTTTTTAGACCATAATAAATCTACGCTCTTCTTCGTAAGATCTGTTAAAGGAGCTGTCATGATTGAAGAGTTACATATTTACATACGATTGTAATACCCACTACAGCGCCAAAGTGCTGTATCCCCCCTTTACGTTAATAGGTACCGGAAAGTTATGAATAGCCGACACCTTACCATGGACTACTTTAAGACCTTGACAAGACACATAAAACCTAGATAAACATGTTCGGTTTTAAAAACTCACATTTAGATATTTTACTCTGAGACTAGCTCTAGTTTATGTGAATGTACTTCTAAGGTATTAGAAAAGATTACAAGATCATCCATATAGGCATGTAGGTTATCCCCTAAAAGTCTCCAAACACTATATTGTAATTGGGGCGCAACGTAAGCCGGAGGCATACGTAAAAATTGATAATGTCCCCTGAGAGTGCTGAAAACGGTGTAGTGAGGTACAATCACTTAGGTAATGGTATCTGGTAAAAGCCTTTAAGTAAGTCCAAGCTGGTGAAAAAATTTATTCTAACCTAACAGAGATAAGATGTCGTCGCTACATGGCACTGGAAACTATCGGGAGTCGTTTCCTTGTTTAAGCGACAGAAATCTACGCAGATACGCCAAGTCCGATCTTTTATGGCATGACGTTTGAGGGAAAAAAATTATATGGGCTTATTTGATTTCCTAATGGCTCCTATTACTAACATATTTCAACTTCGTGCATTTATCTCTATTTTGAAATTGCAGTGAGAGTCTATACGAAGGTACGTATATAGCTTTATGTTTGTCCTTAGACCGTATTTTGTGTTAAATTACATCCGTTTTTCCCAGAGATCACTCGCTAGTGGAGAAACTTCCTGGTATTCAGGTAAAAGATAAAAAAAATTTCTGCTGAATCACCTCTGCTTGAATGACTTTACTGATATTACTTTAGATCGATATCAAGAAGATTTCATCCATCGACGCGTGGGGCGGGATTAACAAATTAGGCAACAATCAAAAGAAATGCGATATTTATATGTATAGGTTTTTGTGGATTACTAAGTTATTAACTTGTTTGCACGCGAGGGGGGGGGGGTTCATACCGTGTCTAGGGCTTTGTTCGCGGAAATCGTTATATTTCAGAGTGTCGGGAAGGATTAAAATTTCATTTCCCAGCAAAGTATTTTTACATGCACTAAGACATTCGAGGGTGCATGCTTCTCGAGATTTTGCGTGCAAAGTTGCGACTGCGGTTGTGGGAGAATTCTGTTGGGTCATTTGAACAATGTTACGATTTATGAGACAAATGTATACTAGTTCCTTTATATAAGTTATTATTTGATTAACTGTCTCATTTTTGTTCAAACGGATTTTAATATGTTTGAAGGTTTATAGGATTTCCCTTTGATAAACACGCCTTATTTTGCAGGATGTAAGTTAATATTTTGTATACCCCTAGATGAATCTTACAATTACACTAGATACAGATCAATGTTTTTTATAACTATAGAGGTATCTGTAAAACACTCGCTTATCCGGACTTCTCATTAGGGAAGTTCGAACAACAGACGGTGAGTCCGTAAATACAGGATATTACGTTTACTAAAGGAATAAAAACAAGATATTCTAATTTTTTACGGCGCGTACAGTTGGGCTTAATCCACCAGTATTTATTATAACTTAATGTATTAAAATTACTAGAACCTGCTCTGATTACTTGATACTGTCGTGTGATGCATAGGGAAATTCCTTTTTAATTTTAAAAAGGTATTTGGGATGTATGATCCAACATCGCTTTTCCCCACTCTGCTAGAGTCGCTTATTGTGTGGAATTTGCTATGCTTGAACACTCGGCAGATTTAACTAACCTTGACCGCTTGACTAGGGGACACAGTCACCGAGTTTGCTTGTTTGATTCTGAACGGGCTACTGTATCTATTTTCTTTTTGTAATAATTAGGATCCTTCTCTTTATTACCATCGGCAACGTATTGTGTTTTGTTTTTTTAGCATTATGTTGCTGGTTACGTATAAAGCAATGAATGACGAACTATTAGGAACTGAGCGATTACTAATAAGACAAGTTATCACTACTGCATTCAATATTAACTGTTTGTACTTCATTCTTTGCTAAAATTTGGAAATAGTGAGGGATCCTGGTCAGCGATTTAGCCTGATGAAAGTTTTTACAGACATGTTATTCCTTGCAATCCAGCCATATTTTAAAGTTAAGTTGAGTCATTGAGGTTCGATATTTTATATAACTCAAAAAACTCAAGGCTAAAACTGCGAGCGGGACTTTGCAAAGGAGCATTTATTGTCATGACCCGAAATAGTGTTACCTCTAATTTATATAGATTTGTACGGGTGTTCCACTTGTTTTTTGTGTGTTTTCTAATCACTACGGTGCTTAACGACCCTATCCATGCATCTGTATAAATACAGACGTCCACTGCGTAAACGCATATTCACTGTTTAATATGATTTGTTACGTAAGGGATTAATAATCACCCAAAATGATAAAATTAACATAGTATATGATTATGATATTTCAGTAGAACTTCTGGAAACAGACACTCAAAGATAAAAACTCGCAGTAGCAATATCTCAATGATGTAGATAATTTCTGTAAAAAAAATAAGATTAAGAATGTCTCGTAACTTCAGCCACAGGAATAACGAAATACGACCTGCAAAGGAAACACTCAAAGTTACTCCAAATGTATAAAAATTGTACTTAGCTTGCTTTTGTGGGAAGTCACGGTGTTCCGATAACGACACACGGCCTTGGTCCTCCTTCTCTATTTAGCGGATGACCTGGTTTGGCTTGAGTTTCCCCCGTGCGCGTTGTTGGGATGATTCGAGCCCTTGAAAATTCGATGCTGCAGAACGCGTTCGGTTTGTTTCTTGCAGTGCCGGAAACGCTCACTAACGATGTTTTCTTGAATGATTCTAATGAGAGACGATACATGATTTATTATTCTGGTTTTTCTTCGTAGGACGTTGTAGAGTTCTTCTGGTACGCTGGCCACCAATATTAGGGCTTGTGCCTTGTATGATAAGGCGCCCTATGAGGTAATGTTAGACTAGCGATAATCGGTTGGTATTGCACTTCCATCTTCAATGGAGTGTCTGGGGGTTTGTAGATCACTTACGAAGTCGGTATTATCTTGTTGGTTATTACGACGATGTGTTAAACTCATGGGTAGGAGGTTCTTGTAGAAAACACGAAATATAAAAATATATGTATTCTTCTGAAGTTTTACATGCTGAAGATCAGATATGATTGTACAAGTCTTCTAATGACGATAGCTAACTCTGTTCTACCTGTCTACCATCTCTGTTACAAGTTATGAAGGAACAGACAGTAGTTCGAACATATGAACATACATACAAATGACATAGTTTCATACGAACACACAATCAAAATGAGACACGCTACAGATCACGTAGGCCGTTTGAATTAGGTCGGGGTAGGTTCGGGGTAGTTGTCTCAAGCAGGGAGCTTGGACTAATGTTTATAAAACAATTGAATGACTACAGGTGAAGGCATGTTATCTTAGCCTACATACTTATGGTATACGTCATCTTTAGCGTCTCTAGTCTGATCACATTCCTGCAAGCAATCTTTTATATATATGGACTAACATTCCATATTATTATTATGTAAACACTTACATATGATGATGATGTTATCATGGTACATATATCATATATATACAAATAAAGTAGCCTAGCCTACAGTATACTACATATAAGATAAGCCAATTTTGGAGGTTCAATGCATTCTGACTATGATATATCAGTAGAAACAAAAATTGGGCACAAAATGGGAATCAGATTCGGACCGACATCGGCATACCTAATTGAGCAATATCAGACTGCTGATGGCTACGTATATTTATGAAATAAAAACACAATGAATATGCATCTTTACCGTGAATCTTTTAAAACGTTATATACATTACTGTATCAAATAATACTGTATGTATTCTCATATTATTGTATCATAAAATACTAACCAAGCAGTCAATGTTTTGGTTTGGAAATCAGCTGATGGTGAATACGAGTTTAGTTTGTCATATTTACGTTTATTTTGCCGTATTTATCTCATTTCGTAGCAAATTGCCTTGCTTCTAGTTAGCATAAAATATCTAGATACTTTACTTATGAGACAAGGTAACTTGTCATTAAACGACATTTTTTAAGTCAAAATATGAATTCAATACGTCTCGTGCACTATACTATTTTTTCATTAACAGATTGCGTTGTGGGCATGTTTATTGCATAAAAATATTACATGATTCCATTCGCAGTATGAGCTTTACTGTTAGTTACGTTACTTATACTGTTAGTTGCGTTACTTATCTTTTATCGGAGTGAAAACAATAGTAAAATGTGTTCCTTCAAGACCTGAAGTTTTGATTAAAATTATTCTCTCTCAATTTTATCTACAGTTGTGTTTCATGGCATAAGTTTACTGGAGTTATATCCTTGTTGCAGACGCTTGATAATAGTCATTAGCAGCTCGAGAAGTGAGCTGCCTGTGTGGAGAGGCGGGACCTGGGGAAAAACTGTCGTACATTTAACTGGACACCATTCTTTCTTAAGTCGCTTCCCAGTCATTTTAGTTGTGGGTGGTGGTAAAGTCAATCAGTCGTAACTCGCATAGGTTGTAAGTTGACAACTAGCTGTATTATCTCATTAACAAAATATAACAAGTTGCAAAAGAACAAAAGATTACAAACTTTTACAAAATATACTTAAAAAAAAAAGAAGTATTAGCAAATTGTATGACCATTAAGAGATAAATCATGACACCAAATACTACCAAGATACATCACAGTAGTCATTCTTATCATTTTAAATCAGGAAAACATCAGTAAGATTTTTTCTCAACTCAGCCACATTGTGTAGCAAAGTGAGCTGTATCTTTCAAGAAGCACCCCTCATACCAAATTAAGGGGACCAATTAACACTGTAGATTAGGAAGCTGGTCACTGTTACAGTAATACTATCTCCAATACATGTACCCCTCTTTCAAGAAGCACCCCTCATACCAAATTAAGGGGACCAATTAACACTGTAGATTAGGAAGCTGGGCACTGTTACAGTAATACTACCTCCAATACA
Source organism: Macrobrachium nipponense (assembly GCF_015104395.2). Classification (NCBI taxonomy): domain Eukaryota; kingdom Metazoa; phylum Arthropoda; class Malacostraca; order Decapoda; family Palaemonidae; genus Macrobrachium; species Macrobrachium nipponense. The sequence goes on along the minus strand of NC_087205.1, from coordinate 65,521,235 downwards.
TGTACCCCTTTCTACCCCTTACACAGATCAGCAACCATGCATGAAATCTCTACCACTGTTACGGTGTCGAAAAATCCTGGCCAAGGTCGACACAATGTTACAGTGTCAAAATATCCTGGGGGGCAAAAAAGGTCGACACCCAAATGTTTATACGGCCTCCTGAGAGAGGTTTCCGCTTTCAGGTTCGATATGAAATAATAAATAAAAAAAAAAAAAAAATTTAACACCAACAGTTGAAACTGGGGATACGAATATAGAAAGAAACACTAACACAACAAAGGTTTATTTACAAGCTTACTAACAAAGGTAAATGCAGAATGGTATCTCCTATTTACATAAAAAGATAGAATCTTACACTGCATGAACTGGGGAAACAGTGAGGCAATTCAAATACTTGCTAGTCAATTTGGCAATTCGAGGAGATGGCTTCTCAAAAGGAAAACGGTGAATGCAGACGTCCTCTTGACTCCGTATTGCAGAAAATAGTCTACTTGTAAGGCAGGAACTCACCAAAACCTCTAGCAGGACCTTTTCTTCTCTGAAGTCTGCTCGACGTCGAGATAACACGGACGTGCACTCCTGAAGACGACTAGACCAGTATCCAACCAACTCTCGAGCAACTTTTTCTGATCCTTCGTCGGTTCCTTTCTCTCTTATCTCTCACGGATGATCTCTCCTGCTGCTGATCTCTCACTGATAATCTGATCTGTGGCTCTCTCTGTCACTAACTGGAGTCTCTCTTTTACGATCTCTCTCTTCTCCTCTCTGTCCGTCGTATTTATACGGCACTCTGGGGGTGGAGCCTAAGGCAAGCGTCACAGACTCCCGAGGTTTCTAGACATTCTTAGATGAATCTAGACGCGGTATTGCATCAGAAATTGCAGCGTTTCTCACGTCTCATTGCGCGTGTAGCGCTCCACAACACGCCCGACGATTCCAGAACAGCCCCGAGAACAGGCGCCTCCAACACGGGCGCGAAAGCCTCCTTGCTGCCGAACTTCTCGAAAATGCATTCTCCTTTCCTTTAACTTTCTTTGCTATGAAGCAATTACCATCACACGCCCCCCCCAAAAGAGAAAAAAAATGAAATCAATTGATTTTATTTTTTTTCTAAAGAGGAACAAGAATTGAAACAGCAGGGAAACAATTCTGCATAAAAGCTTCAATCCAGTCAAAACACGCACGCTTTTCGACTCACACACTCACTCGTGCGATATAAGAAAACGGTTATTAGGCTACTCATTCTGAGAAATCTCTAGAGAGGCTATCAGCTAATACATTATCCTTCTCTCTTACTTTTTCCATTTTCTGAACTCTGCTTAAAACTTATAAATACTAAAAACACCTCTTGTGTTTTTCTCAAAACTAATCTCACTCAGTAACACTGTTACACGGGCGGGAGGCCACGGCACGGGGCGTTTGTTTATAATTCTGAAGCAAATTTACATTCATTGCCTTTGCTCTACTCTTACCCACATTAATTCTATAATGTATATTCCCCTCTTCTCTTAAAACTTTTGAAAAAGGACCTTCGAACTTACAAGGTAAAAAGGGACTTTCTCTCGAGACTAGTACTAAAACTTTATCTCTTACACACAAACTTCTCTCTTTTACCCTAAGATCAGGTTTTCCTTCAGTTTCCCCTTGACTTCCGTTCGGGTTTTCTTTCGCTAAGTGCCAAGCGCTTCCGTTCTCCTCCGCTGGCTGCCAAACATCTCTTAAATTTAAATTGTTTTTATAATACTCAAGTTAAGTTATGCAATAATCTCTACCCTTACTTCTAGGCAAAGTTCCGAACATATTTATAAATACATTCTCAAAAGATAAGCCTACTGAAGGAATATTACACAACAGAACTCTGGAAAGTACTTGAATCGGTTTCCGGCAATTTGATATTCATAACAGCTTAAAACATACCTCTTTACATCATTTTTCATTTTAGGCCAAAAGTATGCCCTATTGATACACTTGAAAGTTATATTTACTCCCAAATGTCCTTGCTCATCGTGTGCTAACTTCAAAACTAGTTCACGAAGCTTCCTAGGAACTACTAATTTTTCTGTGATTCCCACTTTACTACCTGACTTCGGTCGAACATAACGACACAAAACTTCGTCCTTTAAACAAAAAGTTTCCTTACACACATCATCGAGATCATCATCCAGCTCACATTCAAAAATTCGGGTTACAGTGTCTCATCCTCTCTCTGCAACTTGACTAGCTCATCCTTATCCAAAACATTAAGAGCCTAATTCATCAACATAACTAGTACTAGATACTGGTACATTTACTACGGTAATCTCGACAGCTACGCCTTCCCCTTGGCTATCACTGCCAACATTGATAGAGTCCAGTCTCTCAGCCACACTCATGCCAAGATCAACCTCGCTACCTCTATCACACTCGTTCGAATCCACGAACTTACTCACGTTCGAATCCACGAACTCACTCTCGTTCGAATCCACAAACAAATTTTGACCGTAGTCTACGTCTGTATCTAAACCCAACCTAGTTACTACCATTTCAGGCACTGGAATATTCCTCACAACAGGATTCACATTCTTGGATAAAGCTAAGTCATTACCAACAATAATGTCAACGCCTTCAATGGGCAAACTGTCCACATCTGCAAGTTTTACTTCTCCTGACACTACCTGACTTTCTAAATTCAACTTCAACAAAGGACAAAGAACACAAGTGTTAGGAAATCCACCTAGCATGACTTTCTCTTCCATATTGATTTCTGCCCTGTTTGGCACACACACTATTCTAATCAGTGAGACAGCAGAGCCTGTGTCTCGAAGCAAGACTACTTCTCTTGAATCTACTCCTCCAAGAGAGGAAACTACGCCTTCTGACAGAAATTCACCAAAAATTTTCCTAGTTTCTCTCATCACATCATCCCTACTTGATGAAAGGTTAACTAGAGACACTGGTTTCTTACCGTCCTTCTTTTCTACTACACAATTTCTCGCTAAATGCCCTTTCCCATTACATGGGAAACAAGTTAATTCTGAGCCACTAGATGCCATTTTACTCTTACAAACCTTAGATGTATGACCAGGTTTTCCACATGGTTAACAGGAATAGTCACTTTTACTCGCCTTGCTATTACTAGGACTGAAACCTTTACTGCTTTGTACTCTACCAGACGAAGGATCGTTTCGTTTCTTACTAACACTCAAATTATGAGTTAGACTATATTTGTCAGCTAGCCTAGTTGCTCCTGCAAAAGATAAATAAAAAAACAACCTTTCTAACTTCTTACCGTATTCTACATACGTAATATTTTCATCCTTTCTCAAATTTCTAAATTTCTTACGGTACGCCTCCGGTACTAGCCTATACGAGCTAAGAACAGTTTATTTCATGATATCGTAATTATCACATTCCTCCTTAGACATGCAACTATACACAGTAAGTGCCCTACCACTCAAAACTGACTGTAAATATAAAATCCACATTTCTTTAGGAAAACCTACTCGTTCCATTAACTTCTCAAAACACATGAAATATGTCGTAACATCTTCCTCATTAAACTTTGGTACTAATTTTAGCACTGCACTCATACCTAACGTATCAGCTCCGTTTTCGTTCTCGCCTGAACGACTGTACCGAGTACTTTCCCATTAACGTTTAGCAATTTCCAACTCATACATACGCTCTTTCTCTCTCTCTTTCTGCACTGAATGCATACGCTCTTTCTCTCTCTCCTGCTTTATGCATACATACTTTTTCTCTTTCTTCCTACTGCATTAACAACATTTCTCTCTCTTGCTGCATTTTCATTGCTTCTCTCTCTTGCTGCATCTTAATTGCTTCTCTCTCCTGCTGCATTTTCATTGCTTCTCTCTCTCTCTCTTGCTGCATTTTCATTACTTCTCTCTCAGCCGCTCTTTCATCCCTCTCATACTTTTCCCTATCTTTCTTCTCAACATACTCACTGAGATCATTCCCCTCTAGACCCAGTAGCTTACCTGACTCAATAAACTCTTTCACCATCTCACTCATTCTGATTCTTTCTATATTTTCCCTGTTTCAAACTGTTAAAGTGTTGATAGCCTAAGCAAGGTCGCCACAATGTTACGGTGTCGAAATATCCTGGCAAGGTCGCCACAATGTTACGGTGTCGAAAAATCCTGGCCAAGGTCGACACAATGTTACGGTGTCAAAATATCCTGGGCAAAGGTCGACGCAATGTTACGGCCTCTGAGAGAGGTCCGCTTCAGGTTCGATATGAAATAATAAATAAAAAAAAAATTTTAACACCAACAGTTGAAACTGGGGATACGAATATAGAAAGAAACACTAACACAACAGAGGTTTATTTACAAGCTTACTAACAAAGGTAAATGCAGAATGGTATCTCCTATTTACATATAAAGATAGAATCTTACACTGCATGAACTGGGGGAACAGTGAGGCAATTCAAATACCTGCTAGTCAATTTGGCAATTCGAGGAGATGGCTTCTCAAAAGGAAAACGGTGAATGCAGACGTCCTCTTGACTTCGTATTGCAGAAAATAGTCTACTTGTAAGGCAGGAACTCACCAAAACCTCTAGCAGGACCTTTCTTCTCTGAAGTCTGCTCGACGTCGAGATAACACGGACGTGCACTCCTGAAGACGACTAGACCAGTATCCAACCAACTCTCGAGCAACTTTTTTTTCTGATCCTTCATCGGTTCCTTTCTCTCTTATCTCTCATGGATGATCTCTGCTGCTGCTGATCTCTCACTGATAATTCGATCTGGGCTCTCTCTGTCACTAACTGGAGTCTCTCTTTTTTTTACGACTCTCTCTTCTCCTCTCTGTCCGTCGTATTTATACGGCACTCTGGGGGTGGAGCCTACGGCAAGCGTCACAGACTCCTGAGGTTTCTAGACATTCTTAGATGAATCTAGACGCGGTATTGCATCAGAAATTGCGGCATTTCTCACATCACTTTGGCGCGTGTAGCGCTCCACAACACGCACGACGATTCCAAAACAGCCCCGAGAACAGGCGCCTCCAACACGGGCGCAATTGTTGCCGAACTTCTCAAAAATGCGTCCTCCTTTCCTTTAACTTCCTTTGCTATGAAGCAATTACCATCAAAACTACCAAGTTGTGGATATGGTGATATATTTGTTTGGCTGACTGTGCAATAGAATTCATGAATTGGGTGTATATGTGGTATTCTCCCCTTGTTACTCAATCTGCATTGTGTTAGTGATATAATTAATTCTTCATATACACAGGTGATCAGTTCACAGCTTTTAAGGTAAATGAAAAAAAAAAAGTCAAGAGTAATTTGTATTTTTCCCAGGGTACATGCAACATAACATACTGTGCCTGTCTGCTGGCTTAATAAACAATTGCTCATCTGGCATATTAACCTTTGACCCCAGATGTGGGTAGCTCATCCATTTTGCTTACAGCCATATAGCCAGTCAGTTGTCTGGTGACCTTCCTTTTGTCTCATGTACGTAGCTGACATTTGTTTATGCATTTCTTATGTGTTTGTGCACTTGCTTAATTTTTGCTGCAGATTCCTGCCCTTCTAGTGCAGTTTTCTCCTCCCATAGCCCTGTGTTGTTTCGATAACGCAGTGTTCATTATTCTTTCTTAGTGGAAAATCACTCCTCTCACCTGCATGTACACGTACGTGTAAGGGGGAGACATGGCTGTGTCAAGAAGACAGCAATGGACTCCTCTCACTCTCAGAAGACCATGCCACAAAGTCTAGTTTTCCAAAGTTTGACTCGAGGGCAAGGAGGAGATGGAGACGAAGAAGCAGGAGATGGGGAAGGGAGCTTCTTCCCTCTATGTCTCTTGCTAGAGGGGGAAGGGGAAGAATCACTCCGACTCCTCTTCTTACCAGAGAGAGCAGAATACCTCTCTCAAAAACAGTCCAGCCTCTTGAACATACTTGAAACATCTCCGATTGCTCAGCGAGAGGAAGAGATGATGTCATAGGCAAGTGAGATGATGTCACAGCAAAGGTAGGTAGGGAAGAGACGCCACCACGGCTGATTTCATAGGCTGAGAGGATGCAAGGAGTGATGTCACAACATCTCGAATGGCAGTACTGGTCGATGGCCTTACTCGCAGAGTGATAAAAGGTGACCCAGCAAGCGAAACGTTGACACAGGTGTCCCACTAAGAGGCAGCACACGAGAGTAATGTAGTTCTGGAAGTGGGGGGGACTGCCAATGGAGCCAATGGGGGGTACAAGCTGCCAAGAATTGTGATAGAAGGCCATCCAAGGAGGGGGAACCCCATAGGCCTAGAGACGCCCAAACAGCCGCCATCTTGTTTGATTCAGAATCTGAAATAAAGGAAACAGAAGGCATAGGCTCCTCCCTCTTGGGAAATACAAAGGAACCTGAGTGAGAGGGGGCTACATTAAACATTAATCTCATCCTGTGCAACTCCTGATACTTCCAAAGACGAATCTATGGAAGAAAAGAAAGGAGACAACAGTACAATTGATGCAGGGAGGACACTTCTGGAAGCGGGAGAAGCTGAAACATCCAAATGAGCAGGCGAAAAACCCTCCCAAGAAGGACAAGTACAAACTCTACAATGTTTTCCCTCTTCTTGTAAAACACCCTGCACTGCAACTTAGACCAGGAACAACACTCCGGGTAAGGATTAGTAATGGTACACAAATTAGATTAGCACCTACTGCATGTAGTACGGGAATCTGTAATGGTAGCAGCCAAAAACTTGGAGCACAAGGCCTGAAGAATCAGAGGACTTCATGATAACAACAAAGCATACACACAAACAAAGAAATCACAAACAAACAAAGCAACCAGCTTGGGAGGAGAGCAAAACCGATTACTCTCCAAGGAGGACAAAGACTATCGCGTCATGAGGTTCTATGTCTGGTCGGTTGACCAGCTTCCATCTCGTATACACGAGTTGCTAAATGCCACAGATTCCTTGCTTTACAAGCTTTGATTATTTTTAATCAGTTTCCAGCTGGCACAAGAAGATTATCCTATTGTAAAGACCAAGGGTTTGTTCCAATGAACGATGGAGGATTTTCACTTGACATCAAGAACCCATGAATGCATCTAGTATGTCCAATCCTTAGCCTGCACACCATTTCTTGTCCCCTTGGCATATAGGGATATGACCAAGGAGACTGATGATGTAATACTGCACATTTTTTATTGCAATATTTCCAAAAAGGAATGCCAAAGCCTTCTCATTTTCTAACCTGCTAGAAAATATACATCCTGATAAGATAGTAGGCATCTTCTGGGTTCTGGGGAGGTGACTGCTGGCTGACTTAGCAAGTTAATCAGCTTGCTTGTTTCCCAAGGACCCCAACATAGAAAGGCACCAGGAAAATTGACATACAGTGGGGGTTCCATTCCAGCAGCGCACTGTAAGTCAGTGCTTATTAGTTAATATGTGCCATAAATGCCATTAACAGCACTGTAATATTGATAATATTAAGGATAATTAGTTTTTCCAGACCTGTAAGTTTTATATAGATTCTTCTTGGGTTGGTTTTTAGAAATTAATCCTGAAAAAATACTTTTCTGGGCTCAGCCCGTGTTGCTACGTGAAATGTCCCTTTAGCACACATTTCTAAGGTAAATTAATGCTAACATACCAGAGAAAAAGCTAAAATGGAAATGCCAGAATATTCTGGCTCGCTCACCTTATATAAAGGTGTCGGTATGGTTTCTGGGGCGAGTGAAACCACTACCAGGGGTCTCTTGCCATTTAGATTCATTCTTCTCTTGCCATTGAGATTCATCCTTCTTCAAAATTCCTCTACCAGAGAGGAGCCGATCCAAGGCCCACTCCCTGCTACCGCTACTAGCAGCGTCTCTGACGACATCCTTTTCGTTAGCACCATCCAGACCGCACGTGTTTTTTCTTGCTCTGTGTTGTGCTCGCACTGGATTTATTTTATTTCATCATGGAACGTCAAGCTATTGCTGCATCCAAGTTAAGTACTGCTAGAAGTGTTTCATTTCAATTTTAGCTGGGCAAGGGCCCGTTTAACCATTTTATTTCGGTTATTAAAGACGGTGTCCTGGACGGCTTTGTTCCCAAGGCGGCTCGCTCCCACGTGTTTCATTGTTTTGTGCTACTCTCGGTCTCCTATACCGTTTGTGCTCGAATGTTTTAGCAGTACGTACATGTTTATTACTATAGTTATGCATTATTGACGTGTTGTTATGATTATTTATCCATTTATTTTAACATGGGGGTCCTTTTGAGTTCACAGGCTTGTAGCCTACATCGCTCCTATGAGCTCAGAGTTCATGCATGCATGTTCTTTTGTAATTTGGTCTATGATAGGCTCCATATAGGACTTACGTCCTTTCTTTTGGTCCTGAGCTACCCTGGCCACCGCCCTACGTTCCTACGTATCAGCATAGGCCAGCTGCTTTGAGTTGCTAAGTTGCCCTCCCTCCTTGGTTGGTCCAACCCAGCTTCTCCAGGACTATTCTTTCTCTTATCCTCAATTTCCTTCCTTCTCCCCCGTGTTTTGCTAGGATGTTATTGTATTCATGCTTTTGAGACGGTTCGAGCTCGCCTAGGCCACCTCTGATCGCATGGTCTTTCTCACCGCATGGCTCACTCCACGATCGAGAAGAGGCCAGGCGATCACCATGAGCCACCCAGCGTCAGTCCCCCACGCTTACTCCCCCCTCCAGGGGGGTAGATACACTCGTTCACGTTGTCCCTGGCAACCGATCCGAGCTCCCTCCCTTCTTCCCCCCACCACGCAGGGGATACGGGAGTTAGTTGGGGGCCATGCAGCGCTGGCTCGGTTCTCACCGCTCTCATCATAGAGTACTGGGGGGGGGGCCCTTCCCTGCCTGGTCGAGCCTCGGTTGGCCACCAGGCTCGGTTGCGCTCGGATCTCCTCAGTTCTCGGGCCAAGCTCTCCTATCCCGAGTCACCACCCCTTCCCGCTCCGGCGGATCGGGGCTCCGGCACCAGACCCCAAGGCCAGTGACTGTAGGAAAGCTCCGGCATCTTTTTATACTTAATGCATGTTTACGTTTATTCTTTACATCCATTGTTTTAGTCTAAGTTGGCGGAGACCCCACTCACCACCCGGGTTTCACCACCTACTTATTCTAATGTTAAGTTTTTACGGCGGAGTTATCCACCCTGCCACTAATTATTGGTCCCCCCCTGCTCCTCACCCGCTGTCCTAGTACTCCTCGCTCCAGCGTATAGGTTAAGTACTACTGTCTCGGTGATATTTTGTCCTCCGGCAACGCCGGAGACACACTGATTCAAATTTTACCAACCCTATCGGACACTCACCACGTTACACGGCAGAAGAGCAGGTAGACACTAAGCCTTAAAATTGTCTATGCACTCCGGTGTTATGATATATCACATCATGGACTTAGTCCAGAAAGTTAGTGTTGATACTCATTTATCATTTCACTTACAGGCTACCCGTCAGGAGTTGGGCTGCAACGCCATTCTCCAAGACCCCTGTGGGAACGAGGTCTGCCGGAACCACGCTACCTGTGCGATCCAGTGCGGCGATTTGGCAGTTTGGCACCATGAGAGCTGCACCATCTGTTATGAGCTGGTGGATCAGGTCTCCTCCGGAGTACACGTAAGTACATCTCCGGATACTAAACATTGTCACATGTAATTTATTGGCCTATATAATTTGTGATGTATATCATTTACTTTACGTAATTCAAGTTAATCTTAAGTAGCCTTAACCCTTAAATGCCGACTGGACGTATTTTACGTCGACATTTTTTGTCTATCGGGTGCCGACTGGACGTATTTTACGTCGACATACAAAAGTTTTTTTTTTTTTAAATCGCGGAATAATACTTTAAGGCCTACCAGCCAAAAACTCTTGAATCACGCGCCTTGGGGGATGCTGGGAGTTCACGGATCAAGGTGTTGTTTTGTTTACAATCGTTACACAGGGGCGCAAGCGCGAATTTCTTTCTTACCGCACTAAAAAGTATCTGTGACACATCTCGGAAATTATTTCGTCACTTTGACATAATTTTTGTACCATTTTAAATTAGCCGTTACATGGCGTATTATATAAGAAAATGTGAGCATTTTTATGTAGAATACAACAAAAAAAATACTCATGATTGTAGCTTTTATCAGTTTTGAGATATTTTCATATAAATAACGATAAGTGCCAAAATTTCAACCTTCGGTCAATTTTGACCCTACCGAAATGGTCGAAAAACGCAATTGTAAGCTAAAACTCTTATATTTTAGTAATATTCAATCATTTACCTTAATTTTGCAACTAATTGGAAGTCTCTAGCACAATATTTCGATTTATGGTGAATTTATGAAAAAACTTTTTCCTTACATCCGCGCAGAAACTTCCGAAAAAAAAATCATACATGCGATTGTGGTAATGTTTGCACCATTTTAAAAATAATATTGTTATAATACAATAAAGTTTCATACATACTTACCTGGCAGATATATACATAGCTAAGACTCCGTCGTCCCCGACAGAAATTCAAATTTCGCGCTACTCGCTACCGGTAGGTCAGGTGATCTACCTGCCTGCCCTGGGCGGCAGGACTAGGAACCATTCCCGTTTTCTATCATATTTTCTCTCTTCCACCTGTCTCCTGCGGGGAGGCTGGGTGGGCCATTAATCGTATATATCTGCCAGGTAAGTATGTATGAAACTTTATTGTATTATAACAATATCATTTTCATACAATGAACTTACTGTCAGATATATACATAGCTGATTGGCACCCTTTGGTGGAGGGTTAGAGACAGCTAATATGGAATAGACAGGTAAACAATAGTGTTGTAGGTATAAAAGAAAAAACCTTGGTTCCTACCTGATAGGTGGTAGACTTCGTGGCTGTAGCCCGGTAGTCTGCATCACTCAAGACTTTAGCGAGATATTAGATCTATGGCTAGAGTTCTTGTGGGTCTGTCGATGGGTATAAGAAACGCTTACTCGGCAGAGCCCTAAAAGGACTTTGTCAATGGGTACTGGACCACTTCTATGACAACACACCTTGTGAAGGAGCATAACCAATCCCGACCACCTGATCCTAACCACCATATTAGTATATAGAATGTTCTGAGTTATCCCCGAACTCATTACAAACAACCATAACTCGAAACGAAAAACTCATTCATACAAAAATTCTCAAAAAAAAAACTTAATACTCCCCTAAAAGATATCACAAGAGTTCCTACTGAACAAACAGTGACTGGGCCGCCAGTGCAGCACCGAGCCCTCTTTGTCAGCAGAAATCTAGAACATACTCTAGTAGAAGGTATGTACAAAATTTAAGGATGGTGTTTGCTCCCGTACCCAGTATTGTATCCGCCGATACAAAAGGTCCCAGAGAAAAACATTTCTCGTAGGTCACTTTTGCGAACGTCTTTAAGATAGTGAGATGCAAAAACTGAATTGCACCTCCAATATGTCGTGTCAATGATTTTCTTTAAACGACATATTCTTCTGAAAAGAGAGAGACGTCGCCACTGCCTCTAACTTCATGGGCTTTTTATCTCTTAAAAAGCGGAAAAGAGTCGTCAGGACAGAACTTGTGAGCATCCGTAATGACGCTCCTAATGAAGAAAGCTAATGCGTTCTTAGACATGATTCGTTGTGGGGTCTTAATCGAACACCAAAGACTTTGCCTAGAGCCTCCCATTTTGTTTCTTTCTTTGTAAGAAGAACTTCAAGGCTCTTACCGGGCAAAGAGACCTCTCTGTTTCTCTACTAGACTCGATAAGCCTTTGATCTGAATCTCTTGGGCCAGGGATTCGATGGTGTTTTCATTCTTCGCCTAGAAAAGAAAAAGGAGTTCTAAAACGAGCAAAAGGCCGAGTCTTTGTTAAAGCCGACTTCATCTTCTAGGGCATGAAGTTCGCCAATTCTTTTGGCTGTCGCCAAAGATAGGAGAAACAAGCATTTTCTTGTTATATCCTGAATGAAGCTACATGGGGAGGCTCAAAATCTGTCAGACGAAAGGAACTTGGAGAACTACATCCAGGTTTCCAGCTGGGAGGAGTTAGTTCCTTCGATTTTGTCGTTCAAACGATCTAATCAAGTCGTGCAGATCTTTATTCTCAGCAATGTCTAGGCCTCTGTTTCTAAATACTGCCGAAAGCATGCTCCTGTATCCTTTGATCGTCGATACAGACAAATGAGAGACCTCTCTCAAGAACAAAAGGAAATCAGCTATTTCGGTATAGAGGTACTGGAGGAGGACAACTCTTAGACTTACACCACCTTCTGAATACCTCCCACTTCGACTGATAGACTCGTCTAGTGGAGCTCTGCGGGCTCTAGCGATAGCGCTTGCAGCTTCGCGAGAAAACCCCCTCGCTCTGACAAGTCTTTCGATAGTCGAAAGGCAGTCAGAGCGAGAGCGGGGGGGAGGTTTTGATGAAACCTCTCGAAGTGTGGCTGTCTGACAAGATCCATCCTTTTGGAAGGGATCTTGGGAAGTCTACTGTCCACTCCAGACCTCATGCAAACCAATCTTGTGCTGGCCAAAACGGGGCTATCAGGGTCATCCTTGTCCCGTTGGACGCTACGAAACTTTCTCAACACTTGTCCCAGGATTTTGAAAGGGGGAAAGCGTACACGTCCACATGAGACCAGTCCAGCAGGAAGGCGTCGACCACGAGAGCTCTTGGGTCTTCCACCACAGAACAAAAGACTTCCAGCCTTTTGGAAAAGGAATGTGCCGAACAGATCACGTGAGGAGTTGCCCCAAAGATCCCAAAGACTCTGACACACCTCTGAATGAAGAGTCCATTCTGTGTGAAGGACCTGGCTTCTCCTGCTCAGTCTGTCCGCCCTGACGTTTCTCGTCCCCTGAACAAATCTTGTCAGGAGGGAGATGTTTCTTTGTGAGGCCCAAATTAGCAGATCTCTTGCTATCTCGTAAAGCGACACTGAGTGCGTTCCTCCTTGCTTCCGAATGTAGGACAGGGCTGTAGTGTTGTCCACATTCACTTGGACCCACACTGTTCGTCACAAAGGGTTCGAAGAACTTTAGCGCCAAGTGAACTGCTAGAAGTTCTTTGCAATTTATGTGCCAGGACACCTGTGCTGCCTTCCAGGTGCCTGACACTTCTCTCGGTACCTAGTGTTGCTCCCCAACCTTCTCCGATGCTGTCGGCGGAATACAACACTCGGCTTGGGTTCGGAACTTCCAGAGAAATTCCCTTGTTCTCTTTTAGAGGGGACAACCACCATTGCAGGTGTGGTTTCATCTCCATTGGAAGGAGAAAATTGTCGGAGAGAAGTCCCGTCTTCCAGTTCCTAGATCTCCTTAGGAAAAACTGAAGAGGGCGAAGATGTAGTCTTCCTAGAGGAAAGAACTGTCCGAGCGAGGAAAGGGTGCCTAGCAGGCTTAACCATTCCCTCGCCGGAAGTCCGTTCTTTCCCTAAGCAAGAGAGAGACTTTTTCCAAGCCTCTCACGATTCTCTCTTGCGAAGGAAATACTCGAAAACCCCGAGAATCCATCTGAATCCCCAGATAGACCAAGTTCTGTCTGGGAATCAGCTGTGACTTCTCGAGGTTCACGAGTAGTCCCAACGCCTTTATCAGGTCTAGGGTCAAAGAAAGGTCCTCCAAACACTGTCTCTCGTTTCTGGCCCTGATGAGCCAATCGTCCAAATATAGAGAGATGTTGACGCCTTTGAGGTGAAGAAACCTCGCCACAGTTCCTCATCAGGTTTGTGAAGACCTGAGGAGCTGTGGACAGGCCGAAACACAAGGCCCTGAACTGAAAGATCCTTCCCCCCGTCATGAAACGGAGGTACTTTTCTTCGACGAAGGGTGAATTGGGACATGAAAATAGGCGTCCTGGAGATCCAGCGACACCATCCAATCTCCTTGACGTAAAGCCGCCAGGACTGAGGCCGAAGTCTCCATAGAGAACTTCTCCTTTAGAACGAACTTGTTCAGAGCGCTGACATCTAGAACTGGTCTCCAGCCCCACGAGGCTTTCGCAACCAGGAAAAAGCCGATTGTAAAACCCCGGAGAGTTTGCTCTAGAACCAATTCTATAGCTCTTTTGTCCCACATTTGATTCACCATCAGACGAAGAGTATCCCTCAGTACAGGGTCCCTGTATCTGGCTGACAGTTCCCGCGGAATGGTCATTAGTGGAGGACTGTCTTGGAAGGGGATAAGATATCCCTTCCTGATTATGGATATGGAAGAGGCGTCCGAGTTTATGAGTGACCAGGCTTCTGCAAATTCGAGAAGCCTGGCCCCCACTGGTGTTTGGAGGCTGTCTGTCTCACTTCCCTTTCTTAAAGGGACGGGAAGGAGCCTTACCTCTCCTCTCAAGACTATTCTCTTAGAGGTAGCTCTGGAGAGAGCCTCCTCGAAAGGGCTGAACCGTAGAAGTCGGTCCTTTCTTGTCAACTGAAAACAAGTGGTCTCTTCTTCTTGCAGTTTCCAGGAGAAGATATTGAGTCGCCTTCTCAGTCAGTGCAGTGATCGAGAAATGTCCTTCACTAACTGAGAAGGAAACAGGAAGTCAGACATGGGAGCGAAAACCAGGGCTGCTCTCTGTGAGGGAGAAACCGCCTTGGTTAGGAAGGAACTAAAAATACTCCTCTTCTTAAGGAGTACTGCTCCGAAAAGAGAGGAGATTTCTCCTGATCCGTCTTGTACCGCCTTGTCAATACAAGCAAGAATACTCAGAATGACTTCGGGGTCAAGACCATCCGAGTCATGAGCTTTCTTAGACATCACCCCAAGGGACCAGTCTAGGAAATTAAACACTTCCAAAATATGGAGGAGTCCCTTGAGGAGATGATCCGTTCTCCGAAATCGCCCAAGACACGCGAGCTCCATTCAAAGCGTGTCTCCTTGACGAGTCAACCAAGGTTGAAAAGTCCGCTTCGGCTGCCGCTGGAGAGAAAGGCCCATGTTCTCCCCAGTTCGGTACCAGAAAGACCACCTCTTTCTTTGCCCAGAAAGTATGGCTGGAGGCATACAGAAGGGGTTGGTTCTGCCCAGATCCTTCTTAGACAACATCCATTTGTCTAAGGACTGAAGCGCTCTCTTCATAGAGATCGTAGGTCTCATCTTCAAGACCGACGAAGACTTAGGCACAATCGCACTCGAAAACAGTGATCGAGGCAAAGGAGGAGCGGCAGGAGTTAAAGAATCTCCGTATTCCCGTAAAAGAAGGTCAGTCAGAACTTTATAGTTCGAGACTCCTTCTCTACCGTCACCCTCTTCTTCCGAATCTCCTTCTACACCTTGTGGAGAATCGGCCTGAAAAACGAGAGGATCTTCATCCGTTCTCTCTCTACTGGTGACAAACTCCTACTAGGAGAGGGGCTCATAGAGTGAACCGACTCTCTCTCCCGTCTAAAAGAAGTCTCGCATCAGCTTGGACTTCTCGCGCCTGAAAAGCTCCTCGCGCTTGGGCTGGTGCCTCGCGCTTGTTCTGGCGCCTCTGCGCTTGTTCTGGGCGCCTCGCGCTTGTCTTGCGGCCCTCGCGCTTGGCTGGCGCTTCACGCTTGGCTGGAGCGTGTAGCCTGGCTGGCATCTCGCGCCTGGCTGACGTCTCGCGCTTGTCTGGCGCCTCACGCAATGTTGACTCCTCGCGCTTGGCTGAATCCTCGCGCTTGGCTGAATCCTCACGCCTAACTGGCGCCTCGCGCCTGGCTGGCGCCTCACGCCTGAGCGTATCCTGATCTAGAGCAACTCGCTCGGATAGATCCTGACGTTTGTACGACTCTTCGCGCCTGGAAGACGTCCCATGTCTGGAGGACGCTTCACGTCTGGCTGGTGAAAAGAAGACGAGACTTCTTAATAGGAAGTCTAGCGTCCTTCTTGCGAGGGGGATCCCTCGAAAGAACTCCAACCAAAGAGGCAATCTGCTCTTGAACTGCAAGCAAAATCCTCTTGGAAGCCACCCCAGCGTCCTCTTCAATAGAAGAAGCAGGAGAACTCGAAGGAGTGCGATCCTCAAATACTGTTCTAGGAGGCGTCGAAACCAGCTTAGCCTTCTTGATAGAAGGAAGGCTTCCTCCCCGAGAAGCGTTCCGGGCTCGAGTCGAACGCAGCGCTCTTTCCAATGCCTTTTCAGTGGCCTAGAAAGATCCGAGTCCTTCCAACCCTCGTTTAGGTGAAGGAGAACTGGACGACGAGAAACAATCTCGTAGGACGCTTTCTATTAGAGCGGTCCTGAGCAGACTGTATCGAAACAGAACCTGCTGAAGGGACGCCTGGCCGTTGGGGATTCCCACAACCTCCGTACGGACTTTCATCTTTTCCATTTTTTACCTACCCTCTGGGTATGTGAGTTTGGAAGAGGTCTAGGCCTGGAGCATCGCAGGGACGGTCAGACGCCCCCTCCACCACACTGGGAACACTCACTTCACTTAGTAATTCACAATCACTAGCCTTACCTTGCATGGCCGCCATCTTTGTCTTCATTTTACGAAGAGTAGCCTTCAGATTGGCGATTTCAGAAGCCGAATCCGAATGCAAAGCCTGTGAGGATTCAGATACATAGGGAGAATCATATTCATTAATAAAAGGAGAGTTAGACTCAGAAAAAGGCTCAATAGCCTTGTACTCACACTCTTTTGTGCAGCCCGTCTAATCCTATCCCTCTCTAACTTCTTCAAGTAAGAAGTTAGTCTTCCATTCATTAGCATTCAACTTTTCACACTCAATACAGGTGTTAGCCAAAGAACAGTCAAACCCCTACATTTACGACATACAGTGTGGGATCAACCGAAGCCTTCGGTATCCTCACCTTGCAGCCTACATTCACACACACTCTCACACTAACACTTGAATCAGACATTCTATTAGAAAAATCAAAAAGCAAGTCCAAATCCAGTCCACAGTAAGCGAATGCCAAAACAACGATCCAGTACGTCACCAAGAAATCCAATAAAAGATGATCAATAAAGTCTTGAAAAGAACGAATTCCAGTCAGGAAGGTATAACAACAATGTTGATACCACGGCGACAGAGAAAATATGATAGAAAACGGGAATGGTTCCTAGTCCTGCCGCCCAGGGCAGGCAGGTAGATCACCTGACCTACCGGTAGCGAGTGGCGCGAAATTTGAATTTCTGTCGGGGACGACGGAGTCTTAGCTATGTATATATCTGACAGGTAAGTTCATTGTATGAAATTAGCTGTTACATAAAGTTTTATATATAGAAATGTGTGCAATTTCATGCACAATACAACTAAAAACAACCCATGGTTGTACCTTTTATCAGTTTTGAAATATTTTCATATCAAAAATGATAAGTGACAAATTTTCAAACCTATTCGGTCAACTTAGATTCTACCGAAATGGTTAAAAAAAACGCAATTGTAAGCTAAAACGCTTATATTCTAGTAATACTCAATCATTTACCTTCATTTTGCAACAAATTGGAAGTCTCTAGCACAATATTTCAATTTACGGTGAATTTAAGAAAAAAAATAGCATTTTCTTTACGTCCGCGCGGTAACTCTTCCGAAAAAATCATATGTGCGATTGTGGTAATGTTTGCGCCATTTTAAATTAACCGTTACATAAAGTTTTATATATGAAAATGTGAAAATATGCGCAATTTCATTTAGAATACAACAAAAAATAATTTAAGGTTGTAGCTTACGCCGACGGGACGTATTTTACGTGACTTACAAAAGTTTTTTTTAAATTCACGGAAAAACACTTATAGGCCTACCAGCTAAAACTTTTGAATCACGCGCCTTGGGGATGCTGGGAGTTCACGGATCAAGGCCTGTTTTGTTTTGAAGCGTGACCCAAGTGCGCATGCGCGAAATCCCTTCTTCTCGCTCCAGCCAGCATCAGCGGCGCATCGTCCGAGAGCGATCTTTCGTCGGAGCTGTTTTTCTGGTTTTTTGGACTTGGGCAAGACTTTGAACATTTGTGTTGCTAGGACATTCGTAGAGATGTCTCAACGACGTGTGAACCGCGAAAGGCACGTTTTACCCGTCGGAAGGGATTGTGTAAGGAGAGTTTTGGACCTGGATGCTGGCGAGGGGCCAAGCACCCAGCATGCCCCCGCGCTTCAAGGCTGTTCTGTGCGGCCATGTGTGGATGTAAGTGTTTCAGGAACACAGCGTATGCCTTTGGTTACCCCTAGGAAGCATGTGGGCGTCCTTAGGGGCATTCGTAGGCATTTGGGAGGCCTCCAACCAAGGGACATAGATGAATATCTTTTGGAGCTTAATTGGGAACATGTCGCAAGTCCTCATTTTGATGGCGAATGGTCATCGAGTGATGAGGACATCAGTCCCGATGAAAGTGAGGACGAATAAATGCCCCCAATGTCCGTTCGAGGCTCACATCCCGAAAGTGAGCTCGAATTCAGTGGCTTCAGTGCTTACGAGGGGGAATCTGAAAGGGGAAGGATGGGGATATGGGGTCTAGTTTTATCGCGGAGGACGATACAGAAAGCGAAGGCCTACGTGAGGGTGATGGGCCAACGGGGGAGGGTAGTGTGCAATATCGTGCCCGCACCCGTGCGCGCGCACAGGCACGTAGAAGGTCAGCTCATCGCGCCAGCCAAGGTGAAAGTCAGTGGTGAAGGTCGGTCGTCGGAGAGTGATGAGGGGTGGACGGAGGACCCCACCCCTCCTAACATGAACCCCTTCACGGCAACCCCTGGGCTCACCGTACCAGTACCCCTGACTGTTTTGGGGTTCATCCAGCTTTTCCTTACGCGGGAATTGCTGGAATACCTGGTACACGAGACGGTGGACTACGCTCGGTACTGCCGGTAATGAACTAAGGACGACCTTGTCGTATTACTGGCGGGGTTGCAACCTCATTGACATGGCGCATTTTTTGGGGCTCCACATTTATTTTGGTATGACACCTGCTTCCGACGTCAGGCAATATTGGAGGAGGAATTATTTTTTATGTATGCCCAATGTGCCTGGCGTTATGTCCCGTGATAATTTCCTGGCGTTGGACAGGTATTTCAACGCCTTCAACCGAAGGGCCATACCCCGGAATAACAGTGATCGCCTCATTTTAGTGCGCCCCAGTGTTGGATATATTCGTGATCGGTGTAGAAATCTCGTGATTCCTGGAAAGAACCTTTCTTTGGATGAGGGGATGATGCCTTACAAAGGACGTCTTAGTATAAAAGTGTATAACCCCAAGAAGCCGAAAAAATATGGTGTGAAATTTTTTCTTATTACCGAGGCCAACACTGGATACGTCGTGGACTTTTCAGTGTATTCCGGGGTCTTCTCCACGCTGCATGACACTGTATTCAGTCTTGTGGGACGTTTCCGTAACCAGGGATATCACCTTTTTATGGATAATTATTAAAACTCGGTATCCCTGGCCCAGGAACTGTATGAAGCTGGTGTGCACGTCAGTGGTACCCTTCGGTTGGTGCGTGAGGACGTATCCTTCGGTTGGTGCGTGGGGCCCCGAATGTCCTCAAGAGGTTCGCTAGTCATCCGCAACACCTGGCACCTGGCAAGAGGAGAGACAGAGTGGCGGCGGAAGGGCGCTGTCTTCGTCATCTGTTGGAAGGGTGTCCGACTCGTCCCCATGATTACGAGTCATGAACCCATCCAAGAAAAGATTGTACAGCGGAAGAAGACACGTCGACAGGGCCGAGTTGTGTTTGAGGAGTTTCGTATCGAGCGGCCTACCATCATTGGGCACAACAACAGGCACATGGAAGGAGTTGATCTCTTTGATCAGCTCATCCAGTATTATCCCTTTGCCAGGAGAACCAGAAGGTGGACCCAGAAGCTCCTCAAATACATCCTTCAGTTGGCCCTCCAAAATGCCTACATACTGTACTGTGGGTACCGCGGTGACAATCTTCCGAGGTTGACCCACTTACAGTTCCTAGAGGAAGCCGGGAATGCCCTCATCAACTTCGGTCCCGATGAGTGGCCTTCCATGACTGACCCCATGCCCCGAGATGCAGATCTGCCCCTAGCGGAAAGGGCAGATAGGAGGGCCAACTTCGGTCGACCTGCCACCGCCCCTGCTGCCGCTGCCCCTGCTGACGGCGCCCCTGCTGACGACACCCCTCTTGGTGCCGGCCCCGCCATCACCGCTTCTCGTTGGGTAGTGGACCCTGTGTGTCGGCTGCAGCCAGGGGATCACATACTGGAGGCCTTAGAAGGGCGAAGGCAGAAAGAAACGGTGCCAGGTGTTGCCATATGAATGGCAGAAGGAGAGGACACCTGGTTCTTCTGTGTCTCTTGCAAAGTTGCTCTTTGCAGGATAGGGGACTGTGACCGTAAATACCCACACTAAGGTCACGTATTGGAGCGCGCCCCCTAAACCGACAGAGGAGGGCGCACGGGGCCGATGGGTCCATCAGCAGTAATGGCACGCGTCTCCCTCCTCCACCTGTACCTCGTCATGTCGAGTGGAAAAAAATACAAGACTCTTCAATGGAGCAGGGAGAAAACAAGAATAGACAAAGAGTCAGGATTACGAGAGAGTATTCTGCATTTATTTTATATTTATTTTTTATATCTATTACAATTTTTTATATATCCGTATCTATGCATGATAAAATAATAATAAGACATTTCATTGTATGCGAAAAGAGAAGTGTCACCTGCATTCCTTTTATTTATGTATTGGTACCAGAATCGAAAAATGTAATATATATATATTTATTATATATATATATATATATATATATATATATAATATATATATATATATATTATAAATATAAATATGGTATTTTTTTGTATAAGCAAATTACATAACAGTCAAGTAATATTCAATCATTATCTTCACTTTAAAACAAATTGCAAGTCTCCTAGAAAACCATATCTCGATTTATGGTGAATTTTGAAAAAAAATTATTTTATTCCCTCCGCGCGCCGATTCTCGGCAGCGAATCTCCGAAATACGTAGGTCACATTCTCCTAATATTTGTGCCTTTTCATATTATGCTTTTTTTTTTTTAGAGTTTTATATATGAAAATGTGCGCAAAATCATGCACAATATAACAAAAATATTTGAAGGTGTAGCATTTTCTCATTTTTGAAATATTTGCATATAAAGTACGATAAATAGGAAAAAACTACGATCGATCAACTTTGGACTCAACCGAAATGGTCAAAAAACGCATTTGTAACATAAAAATCTTACAGTCTAGTAATATTAAATCATTTATCTTCACTTTAAAACAAATTGCAAGTCTCTAGAACAATATCTCGATTTATGGTGAATTTTGAAAAAAAAATTATTTTATTCCTCCTCCGCGCGCCGATTCTCGGCAGCGAATCTCCGAATGCGTAGGTCACATTCTCCTAATATTTGTGCCTTTTCATATTACGCTTTTTTTAGAGTTTTATATATGAAAATGTGCGCAAAATCATGCACAATATAACAAAAAATATTTGGAGGTTGTAGCATTTCTCATTTTTGAAATATTTGCATATAAATTACGATAAATAGGAAAAAAAACTACGATCGGTCAACTTTGACTCAACCGAAATTGGTCGAAAAAACGCAATTTGTAACATAAAAATCTTACAGTCTAGTAATATTCAATCATTTATCTTCACTTTAAAACAAATTGCAAGTCTCTAGAACAATATCTCGATTATGGTGAATTTTTTGAAAAAAAATTATTTTATTCCCTCCGCGCGCCGATTCTCGGCAGCGAATCTCCGAAATGCGTAGGTCACATTCTCCTAATATTTGTGCCTTTTCATATTACGCTTTTTTTAGAGTTTTATATATGAAAATGTGCGCAAAAACATGCACAATATAACAACAAATATTTGAAGGTTGTAGCATTTCTCATTTTTGAAATATTTGCATATAAATTACAATAAATAGGAAAAAACTACGATCGGTCAACTTTGATTAAACCAAAATGGTCGAAAAACGCATTTGCAACATAAAAATCTTACAGTCTAGTAATATTCAATCATTTATCTTCACTTTAAAACAAATTGCAAGTCTCTAGAACAATATCTCGATTTATGGTGAATTTTTGAAAAAATTATTTTATTCCGTCCGCGCACCGATTCTCGGCCGAAAATCTCCGAAATGAGTAGGTCACATTCTCCTAATATTTGTGCCTTTTCATATTACGCGTTTTTTTAGAGTTTTAGATATGAAAATGTGCGCAAAAACATGCACAATATAACAAAAAGTATTTGAAGGTTGTAGCATTTCTCATTTTTTTAATATTTGCATATAAAAATAAATTTTTAACAAAAATTCGACATTTGGTCAACTTTAACTTGTCCAAAATGGTCAAAAACTGCATTTGTAAGCTAAAACTCTTACAGTATCATAATATTCCATCATTTAACTTCATCTTGAAACAAATTGCAAGTCTCTATAACAATATTTCGATTTATGATGAATTTAAAAAAAAAAAAAAATTTTTACGTCCGCGCGCTACGAATTCATGCATCATTTTGTGATAATATTTTCTGTGTTGCTTTTATCGTTTTACAATGTGTTAAAATACCAAAATGGTCGCAATTTAGTGTACATTACAACGAAAAAAAAGTAACTTGTTACCTTTAACCGTTTTCGCACAGCGCGATTTGAATAAAATTATATATGAAATTTTGTTTTTGCGCTATCATATCGCATTATTTATATATGATAATGAATTTTTTTCATTTCTGATGGTTGCATTACTAAACTTCAGGCAATGAAAAAAAAGGAGCCAAAAATGAACTCTTAATCTTGAAAACTAAGCGCGCTATGATTTTTTGGAAAAAATATTTTTTCCGCTTCCGCGCTCACTCCGAAACCCCTCCGGCATATGGGAGTCAATTTTGTATTTACCGCTCAGGCGTAAGAGGGTTAACCGTTACATAAAGTTTTATATATGAAAATGTGTGCAATTTCATTTACAATACAAAAAAAAATAATTGAAGGTTGTAGCTTTTCTCATTTTTGAAATATTTGCATATAAATCTCGATAAATAGAAAAAAAAAACCACGTTCGGTCAAATTTGGCTCAACCGAAATGGTCGAAAAACGGAATTGTAAGCTAAAACTCTTACAGTCCAGTAATATTCAGTCATTTATCTTCATATTGAAACAAATTTGAAGTCTCTAGCACAATATTTAGATTTGGTGGTAATTAAAAAAAAAAACTTTCCTTCCCTCCGCGCGCGGATTCTCCGCCACAAATCTCCAGAAATGCGTACGTCCCATTCTCGGAATATTTGCTCCGTTTCATATTAGGCATTTCATAGAGTTTTATATACAAAAATGTGTGCAATTTCATTTAGAGTAAAACGAAAAATATTTGAAGGTTGTAGCTTTTCTAATTTCCGAAATAATTGCACATAAAAAAAATATATACAAAAATTTGACATTCGGTCAACTTTAACTCGTCAGATATGGTCTAAAACTGCAATTGTAAGCTAATACTCTTACAGTATAGTAATATTCAATCATTTGTCTTCATTTTGAAAGAAATTGGAAGTCTCTAGGACAATATTTAGATTTATGGTGAATTTTTGAAAAAAATATTTGTTTATTTGTTTCTGCGCGCGTTACGAATTCATGCATTATTTTGTGATAATATTTTCTTGGTGTTGCTTTTATCGTTTTACAATGTGTTATATACCAAAATGATCACAATTTAGTGTACATTACAACGAAAAAAAGTAACTTGTTACCTTCAACTGTTTTGCGCACAGCGCGATTTGAATACAATTATATATGAAATTTCGTTTTTGCGCTATCATATATCGCATTATTTATACAGTAGTACCTCGAGATACGAAAGGCTCTCACTTACTAAAACTCGACATACGAAAGCCAATGCGAAAAATTTTACTGCTCTACACACGAAAAGTTTTCAAGATACGAAAGGTTGTTGCTGTAAAGTCCCGAGATTCGCCGGACCGGCCACGAGAACAATTTTAAAACTCCTGTGCCGCCAACTGAGTAAACTCGCCACCATCCTCCCGCTCTCCCATTGGTTCCTGTTGCTAGTCACTCCATAAGGTCCTCTCTCCTATTGGTCAAGCATCTACCCCTTGTGCTTTAAGTATTCTATGGTAAAAGGATGCTGTAAATTGGAAAAACTTATTCATGCATACAATGAATAAAACAAAAAACATTAGGTAAAGATAGAATAAAGAACAGAATGAATGGTTATTATACTTTTTGGTAGTTTTCAGTAGTTAAGAGAAGAGAAATGAAAATTTATGGCTTACTGTGTAAATTTGATTGCTTGGCGATCGTTCGATACTCATAAGTGCTGGATGTAAACAGACGTTTGGAGCTTTTTTTTGTTTGTTTATTATAGTTAATGGTTACTTAATAATTTTTATTTGAAATTGAGTACATGCAATACATTTAATAAAAAAATTGTGATTAGATATCATTAAAATATAAAATAAATCAGACTGCCAAACAAATACGTATTTTTTAGAATTCTTCTGTTTATTATTACGTTACGTATACGTTATGTTTCATTATAGCTGTCAGTAACTCGGTATCTCCATTAGGTAAAGATAGAATAAAGAATAGAAATGAATGGTTATTATACTGTTTGGTAGTTTCATTAACTTGAAGAGAGATACTAATGACAATTTATGGCTTACTGTGTGCTAGGAAAAAAATGATTGCTTGGCGCTCGTTCGATACTCGTAAGACAGGTAAGAGCTGAATGTAAACAATCGATTGGAAGGTTTGTTTTTTTTTGTTCTTTTTGGTTTGTGTATTATAGTTAAATGATTAATAATTAATAATTATTTGGAAATGAGTACATACTGATTATTTGATACATTTTATTGGCATATTCTAAGCTTTTAGCTCTTAGGTTTAGATGTCAGAATCATAGACTAGGCTACAGTAGCAAACCGCTAACATAGGCTAGGCTTATTGCTAAGGGACATATGCTAAAGTCCTAATATATGCAGTAAAAATGGGGTTGAACATTACATGCAGCTGAATATTGCCTTTTTGGAGTCATATTTCTTCCATCGGATCGGCGTCGTAACCCTAGAACATGTGTTTTAGGCCTGGAAATATAATTTACTGGGGGGTTTTGGAGGGCTTGGAACGGATTAGCCATTTTACATGTAAAATGTGTTCCAAGATACGAAAAACTCATTATACGAAGGCCGCCTCGGAACGGATTAATTTCGTATCTCGAGGTACCACTGTATATGATAATGATAAATTTTTTTTCATTTCTGATGGTTGCATACTAAACTTCAGCCAATGAAAAAAAAGGAGCCAAAAATGAACTCTTATTCTTGAAAACTAAGCGCGCTGTGATTTTTTGAAAAAAATATTTTTTCCGCTTTGGCGCTCACTCCGAAACACCTCCGGCACACGGGAGACAATTTTTATTTTACCACTTCGGCGTTTAAGGGTTAAGTATTAATTCTAACCCTCTCTTTCAGGGTGCTCAGGCGGTCAGGGACGCCGCTCAAACCACTCTGAAGGCCTGGGTTGGCGGTTTCGGTCACAACGTATCTAAGGGGCAGCCGTACATTTTGGACAAGAAGATGGCCACCCTCATTTTCCCCGACGGAAAACCGACCTCTTACGTCGACCCGGAAGCGGCGGCTCCTGTGATCGCCACCATTCAAGAACAGGTGGCTCTGGCCGCGGAGGAACCTGCGAACCAAGAAGTCCTGGAGGAAGTAGCAGCTCTCAACCTTGACCTTGAGCCCATGACGGTAGACGCCGCAGGTAGGGATGTAAGTGAGGCAGGTTTAGTGGGGGCTCAAGGTCTCCCCCTTGAGCCCATCTAGAGCTTCTTCTCCTCCTGCTGCTGCCGCTTCTTTCCAGGGATTCACCAGGGATGGGCAGTCGGTCAGACCGAAGTCCGCACAGGTGATCCCTAAAGTTAAAGGTAAGCGTGAATACAAGACGCTTCAAAAGACGCTGTTGAAGAAGTCAAGTTCTAGTGGCTCTCAGAAAACTTCGGCTCACCATCCCGGAGGAGAGAAGCCTAGAACGACTTCGTATTCAAAGGGCTCCAAGGGTAAGTCTTCTAGGGACAAGGCTCAGCTCTTCCCTGACCCTGAGCCTTCGACCTCTACAGGAGCCCGTCCTAGGACCCCCAAAGAGAAGGTGGAACCTGCTCCTTTTGACACAGATTCCTTTACTGCAAATATTGTGCAGCAAATGGGTAGTCTGGTCGGGAACTTGGTCCAAAACAAGTTCCAGATGTTCACGCAAATCACATCTTCTTTAAAGGAGTCAGGCCAGTCAATCCGAGCCATTTCGGAGAGGCTGGTCACTCAGGAGAACCTCATCGCAGGTCTCCGTGAGAACCCCGCGACAGGTCTTGCGCAGCCCCGCATGGCAGTCCAAACCATGCCGGACTATAATACTCTCCCCGCTTTCACGGCAAGTAATCCCTGGAGGATTTCTTCTTATGCTCCCTTCAAGGTCGGGATGCTGATGTTGGAGGGCTGTGGAACTCGAAGGCTTGAGGACCTCGAGTTTCATCCGGTAGATCTGCAACCCCCCTTCATCGGGTATGCCCGCCTTACGGAAGCGGCCATGAGGAGAGAGGACAAGATCCCAAAGGAGACGGTCATCCTCTCCCGGGATCAAGCCCAACGTGAATGGCTTAGGAGCCTGGAAGATTGGGAGTGCATCAATACCAGGGTCCAAGCATTTAAAAGCACATTCATGATCTTCACAGTGGACGGGGAAACGCCCATCCCGTTCACTACGAAGGTAGCGGAGCTCAAGATGCAGGCCGTGATGAGGGATGAGCCAATGCCACAGCTACGGGAAACAGAGCCTACATCGCTCCTACTCCCCGGAACAGAAGATCTATGGTTGGATCTCCCGGACACCTTTTTGGTCGGGAAGCTCAAACCAGACTGTGCCATCGCACAATTTAGCGAGAGGCTACCCAGGCTTCCGGACAGCCTCACCCAGGCTGAATTTGACGCCCGAATGAGATTGTCCAGGTCCCTCAATACGCTTGTTATGACGGAGGTATCATCTCTGATCTACAGAGATGAACCTCTGTTTAAGATCATAGCTAAGTCACAATTGCATACAATGCAGTGTGACTTATATGATTTTATCGTAGCAAGACGAAATTGTCGGAAGCATGTCCTGGCAGAGGCCACCATCCGACATGAGCCCAATAAGTTATTGGCTGCTTCGATCTGGGGTGCTGATCTCTTCCCAGAGTCGGATGGTGCAACTCGGTTCACTGCGAGGCAACCAGACTCAACCAGAGTCTGAAAGTTCGCTGGGGTTTAACTAGTAAGAGGAAGTCAGAGTCGGCCTCTTCAACCAAGAAATCTAAGAAGCCTAGGAAATTCCAGCCTTTCCAGGCTCCTCAGCAACAGGCGGTGATGCAGGCGGTTCCGGTATCACAAGTACAGCAACCGTCTACCTCCAAGACACAGCCAGAACAACAGTTTCTGCTGGTGGCGCAACCACAAGCACAAGCTTCGACCTCCTACGCTGTCTCCCCGCCTTTCAACCCAGTATTTGAAAGCCAGTCCTTTCAACCTTTTAACAGTTCGGCAGGGGTGTAGCAGAGCTAGAGCTGCCTTCCGCCAGAGAGGCGGCGGAAGAGCATCCAGCCGAGGTAAACACTTACGAGGAGGGCGCGGGACACACCCTGCACAACAACAGTGAGAACCCTCAGGTAGGAGGGAGACTGTTCCTCTTTCGACACAGATGGAGGTTCAGCAACTGGGCACAGAGCATTGTGTCCAAAGGTCTAGGATGGAGCTGGATCAAAGGTCCCCCTCCATACAAAACCTTCCATCAACAACCAACAGTGGAATTGATAGAGTACGCTCAAGAACTCCTTCAGAAAGGAGTAGTGTCAAGAGTCAAGCACTTTAAGTTTCAAGGTCGCTTGTTCAGCGTGCCAAAGAAAGGCTCAAACAAACGAAGAATAATTCTAGACTTGTCCCGTCTAAACTTATTCATTCGTTGCAACAAGTTCAGAATGCTGACCATCTCACAGGTGCGGACCTTACTACCTCGTGGGGCCGTCACCACCTCTATCGATCTTCAGACACATACTATCATGTTCCAGTAGCAAGACACTTCTGCCCGACCCTAGGTTTCAGACTAGGGAACCAGGCATTCTCCTTCAAGGTAATGCCTTTCGGGCTCAATGTAGCCCCAGAATTTTCACAAAATTGGCGGAGACAGTCGTTCAAGAACTCAGGTCTCAGGGAATAATGCGAGTTGCGTATCTGGACGATTGGCTCGTTTGGGCCTCAAGCATCGAAGAATGCCACAAAGCAACGGTCAAAGTAATCAAGTTTCTGGAACAATTAGGATTCCAGATAAACAGGACCAAGTCACGGTTAACACCGGAGTCTCGCTTTCAGTGGTTGGGCATTCAGTGGGACTTGAACTCACACACTCTATCAATTCCGTTGTTGAAGAGGAGAGAAATAGCCAAAGCAACCAGACAATTTCTCAAATGACACCAGACGTCTCGGAGGAACCAGAAAAGGATCCTAGGCTCTCTCCAATTTGCTTCGATAACAGACGTTCTGCTAAAACCAAAACTCAAAGACATAAACCGCGTCTGGCGCTCAAGGGCAAACAACAGATCCCGAGACAAACTATCCACTGTCCCGGCGATCTTACACAAACGCCTCCGCCCCTGGACGGAGGTCAAGAATTTGTCGAAGTCAATTCCTCTTCAGTTCCCTCCGCCAGCACTAGTTATCCACACAGATGTGTCACTAAGCAGCTGGGGAGGGTACTCTCAGTACAAGAAGGTACAAGGAACCTGGTCCCTTCCATTCCGCCAGCTCCATATCAACGTACTGGAAGCTATGTTCCTCACATCAAGCTGGTGCTGGACAAGGGAGGCTCCAAGTCAAGCCATGTGAACCATGTCATGATAGCCATATTTTCACTGGCAGCCAAGAACAAATGGCACCTATCCGCCACACACCTAGCGGGAATAAGGAACGTGATAGCGGATGCGCTATCTCGCTCAGTCCCACTAGAGTCGGAGTGGTCCCTGGACAAGCAGTCATTCAATTGGATCTGTCAACAAGTCCCGGGGCTTCAGGTGGATCTCTTCGCCATGGAGTCGAATCACAAACTCCCTTGTTACGTGGCTCCCAACCTGGACCCTCTAGCTTATGCCACGGACGCCATGGCTATAGACTGGAATCAATGGAAGAAGATTTACATCTTTCCTCCAGTGAATCTTCTTTTGAAGGTTCTGAACAAACTCAGAACGTTCAAGGGGCACATTGCTCTAATAGCCCCCAATTGGCCCAAGAGCAATTGGTTCCCACTACTATTGGAATTGGGACTCCAACCTCAATGGATTCCAATCCCAAGCTATCACAACTAGTACAAATGAAGACTGTGTACGCTTCCTCAGGAATTCAGAAAACCTTAATTTTATGGACTTCATGAAGTTTGTGGCAAAAAGGGATGCCAACATCGACCCTCAGAACATCCATTCTTAGAATCGGATAAACGGGAGTCAACCCTACGTCAGTATGACTCAGCAGTTAAGAAACTAGCTATTTTCCTGAGGAATTCTGAAAATCAAACCATGACAACCAATCTGGCCATTTCCTTTTTTAGGTAACTGTTTGAAAAAGGTTTAGCAGCAAGTACTATCACTGCTACTAAATCTGCACTCAAGAAAATCTTCCTTTCCAGTTGGTTTCAAATAGAAACCTAACAGACTCTTATTTTTCATCTATCCCTAGGGCCTGTGCTAGACTCCGGCCATCAGAGAGGCCTAAGTCTGTGTCATGGTTTTTAAATGATGTTCTCAAAAAAAATGGCCTCAGACACTGATAATGAATTCATGGGACTTTTTACCCCTCCTGAGGAAAAACATTATTCCTTTTAAGTCTAGCTTCAGGAGCCAGGGTATCTGAACTGTCGGCTCTATCTAGAGACTCAGGTCATGTAGAGTTTCTCCATTCAGGAGAAGTTTTACTTTCTCCAGATCGTCAAGTTTTAGCTAAAAATGAGGACCACTAGATAGGTGGGCCCCGTGGAAAAACAATTCTCCCACTTCCTCAGGACCCATCCTTATGTTCAGTTACTGCCCTAAGAGCATACCTTGCTAGAACAGCCCTAAGATCTTCAGGGCCCTTTATTTATGAGGGAAAAAGGTGGCACTATTTCCTTAAAAAGGAATAAGGCAACAAATATTATATTTCATTAAACAAGCCACCAAGAATCTTTCCCCCCAGTGTACATGACATTAGGGCAGTGGCTACCTCAGTTAACTACTTTCAGCATATGAATTTTGATGATTCTGAAAAAGTATACAGGCTGAAATCTCCAACAGTGTTCAAACGCCATTACCTCAAGTCCTTAGAAGCACTTAAATTTCCAGCAGTGGCAGCGGGAAACACAGTTTCTCCTGACACTGCGTAGTAGTAAGTAGCTTACATCTAAGATCTCTCCTTTCTACTGCAATCACAGACATTCTTGCCGTGGCTCTGCCACCATGTAGCCTTTGTCGTACCTTGGATGCCACATGTTGTACATAGTTGTGATGCTTCCTTGTTTTTTTACTTTAGGATTAATCACACTTTCAGTTATATTGTATCTAATTTTAAGGTTAATCATAAGTTACTGTATTTACTCTTAAGTTTTCAGTATAACTGTCTCTAATTCGTACTTTAATTTTAGATTAAAGGCAGTCCCCAGGTTACAACGGGGGTTCAGTTCTTAAGACGCGTCGTAACCCGAAAATCGTCGTAAGCCGGAACGACGCTGGAAAAATGTCTTAAACTAATAAAAAGTTATCAAAACCTTACTTGTAATCCTTTCGGTTACACTACATGTGTTTCCTGTAGTTTTGATGTACAACCTGGAGTTATTTTCATCAAAAAAAATGCTGGTTCTTGAAGGTAAAAACTATTGTAATCCTCTGGTGACACTACATTCTTGAAGTTTTATGTACAACCTGGAGTGACTTGCCAAAATCTTGAGGGCTACAAGAACAGTTGATTACTATTTACGTATCATATAGACTAATCAAAGTAAACGTATCTTTAAATAGGCTTATATTAGTATCAACAAAACATTTTTTTACTGGCATGAGTTCAGAGGCCAGTTTATGAAACGACAACAATTCTCTGTCCTATCTGTTCAGAAAATAAACGTTACGTCAATCCCCAAGGACCATTGTTGCCAAGACCGCTCTCTCTCTCTCTCTCTCTCTCTCTCTCTCTCTCTCTCTCTCTGATCAAATTACTGGATAATGTCTCTTTGGATACTTCGATTTGCCAATTCTTGAGGGCTACAAGAACAGTTGATTACTATTTACGTATCATATAGACTAATTAAAGTAAACGTATCTTTAAATAGGCTTATATTATTAGTATCAACAAAACATTTACTGGCATGAGTCAGAGGCCGTTTAATGAAACGAACACTTCTCTGTCCTATCTGTTCAGAAAATAAACGTTACGTCAATCCCCAAGACTATTGGGCAAATGATCTCATTTGCCAAGACTCTCTCTCTCTCTCTCTCTCTCTCTCTCTCTCTCTCTCTCTCTCTCTCTCTCTCTCTCTCTCTGATCAAATTACTGGATAATGTCTCTCTTTGGATACTTGGAATTTGTGTTGTAATCTAACCAGAAACTTAGTTTTGTTATTATTACTGGAAACAAGCAATGATTTTTTCATTATTTGCACTTTTGGACTATTATAAACTTTGCACATAGCAAGCTAGTATTCATTCACTCGGAAACTAGTTCCGCATATGAGGCGTCACTAAAAAAATTAGAAAAATACAACATAAAAAGTGTCGAAAATCATAACCTCAAAATTTTTGTTGTAAGCTAACCAGAAACTTATTTTTATTAATATACAGTTGGTTTTATGGGGCTTGTCTAGCACTGTAAAATCAGTGATTTATGGTGTGCCATAACATGCAAAGTTCCGGTTAAGGCACTAATAATAATTATGGTGGGGCTATAACATGATATGTTCAAACTACAATAAAGTTTTGTACATACTTACCTGGCAGATATATACTTAGCTATAGTCTCCGACGTTCCCGACAGAATTTCAAATCTCGCGGCACACGCGACAGGTAGGTCAGGTGGTCTACCTTACCCGCCGCTGGGTGGCGGATGTACGAACCACTCCCGTAAGCTTGTCAGATTTTTCTCTTCTTCCACCTGTCTCCTGAGGGGAGGCTGGGTGGCCATTAATCGTATATATCTGCCAGGTAAGTATGTACAAAACTTTATTGTAGTGTAACAATATCATTTTTGTACATGAACTTCCCTGACAGATATATACTTAGCTGATTGGCACCTTGGTGGAGGGTAAGAGACAGCTCAATAATACAGGTAAGACGGGAAACAACTAATGTTGTAGGATATAAAAACCTTGGTTCTCACCTTTTCAGGATGAAGACTTCATAGATACTATCTCTGAGTCTGCATTTGCCTGGAGAGCTACAGCTAGGACGTGACCTGATGCTGAAAGACTCTCGGATCTACCACTGGGATATGTGAATCCCTATTGTGGTAGAATCCAAGTCGGATGCTGTTAGAGGGACCATGTCCCGCTTACCTAAACAGATCCTTACCACTACCTCTGCAAGGAGCCAAAACCCACCAGACCACCTAACCAAATACAAAGGGTTCAATATTACGACAAAAAGAGGTGCCTCCTGCAACCTCTTTCAGACAACCAAAAAACAAACAATATAAAAATATAGGGTAACATATAAAAATTTACACAGGATAAGTTTCAGCTCCCTGCCCCAGCACCGAATCCGCCGATACGAAAGGACCCAAGGCGAAGCATTTATCATATGTGATTTTTACATCACGTAGGTAGTGGTTTGCGAAAACCGATTGGCATCTCCAAAAAGTCGCCTCCATCAAGTTCCGCACAGACATATTTTTTCTGAATGCAAGCGAAGTTGCGATGGCTCTCACCTCGTGAGCTTTCACTTTCAGTAGTCTAAAATGATCTTCCTTACAGGCAACATGTGCCTCTGTAATAAGGCTTCTCAGAAAAAAGGAAAGAGCATTCTTCGACATGGGCCGAGTGGGGTCCTTTACGGAGCACCAAAGCACCTCTTGATTAGCCTAAGTTGTTCCTTCCTCTTAAGGAAATACTTCATAATTCTCATAGGGCAAAGAGTTCTTTCAGGCTCTTCCCCTACTAGAAAAGATAAACTACGAATTTCAAAGCTCCTGGGCCAAGACGTGATGGGTTTTCATTCTTTGCCAGGCAAACTTGGAAGGAAGAAACGAACACACCATAGAATCTTCCTTAAACCTACCCTACATTGCCCTCAATAGCTTGGAGCTCACTCACTCTCTTAGCTGTAGCTAGGGACCAAAAGGAAGATAGCCTTCTTCGTCAAATCCTTGAAAGAGGCTAAAGCCAAGGAGGTTCGAATCTAGACGATCCAAGGAATTGTAGGACTACGTCTTAGATTCCAGTTCGGTACTACATGAGGACGCTTAATGGTTTCAAATGATCTAATAAGATCATGCAGGTCCTTATCATCGGATATATTTAAGCCTCTATGCCGAAAATACCGCGCCAACATACTGCGGTATCCCACCCCCTTAATAGTTGACACAACCAGATGACATCTTCTTTGAGGAAAATAAAGGAAATCCGCAATTTGGGTCACAGAGGTACTGGAAGTGGAAATGTTCTTCCTCTTGCACCAACGTCTGAAGACATCCCACTTTGACTGGTATACACGCAAGGTGGAAGTACTCCTCGCTCTTGCGATTGCTTTAGCAGCTGTCGCTGAAAAGACCTTTCGCTCTGACCAAACTTTGGACAGTCTGAAACCAGTCAGACTGAGAGCGAGGAGATTTTTGTGGTACCTGTCGAAGTGGGGTTGTCTGAGTAGATCGCTCCTTAGCCGGGAGCGATCTTGGAAGGTCCACCAACCATTCCAGTACCTCTGTGAACCATTCTTGGGCGGCCAAAAGGGAGCGATTAAGGTCATTCTCGTTGAATCGGACTCTACGAACTTCTTGATGGTTAGCCCCAGGATCTTGAAGGGGGGAAACGCGTAGACGTCGAGTCCGTTCCAGTCTAGAAGAAGAGCATCTATTTGCTACTGCCTCTGGAATCCGATATCGGAGAGCAGTTAAGTAAGGATCCAGCCTCTTGTTCTTTGACGTGGCAAAGAGGTCTATGTGTGGCCTGCCCCTCCATAAACTTCCACAGGCTCTGGCATACATCCAGATGAAGGGTCCACTCTGTGGGAAGGACTGATCTTTCCTGCTGAGGAGATCTGCTCTTACATTCCTTTCTCCCTGCACGAACCTGGTGAGAAGCTTGATTCCTCTTTCTTCTGCCCACAGAAGAAGGTCTCTTGCTGTCTCCGGTACAGGGAGAAGGATAATGCGTCCCCCCCTGTTTCCTGATGTATGCCAGAGCTGTAGTGTTGTCCGCGTTGACCTGCACTACCGATCTTGCTGACTTTGGGCTCGAAAGCCTTCAGAGCCAACCACACAGCCATCAACTCCTTTCTGTTGATGTCCAGGCTACCTGGTCCCCCACCCAGGTACCTGACACTTCGTTGGTTCCCAGAGTTGCACCCCACCCCATGTCCGACGCGTCGGAGAACAACACCAGGTTGGGGGTCTGTGATTGAAGAGACAGTCCCTTCGCAAAGAGGTTGGGATCTGTCCACCATAAGAGATGTCTCTTGAGGTCTGGGATAACGACAGGGAGAACGTCAAATCCTGAGAACGACGACTCCAAATTCCGATTGAAGAAAGAAATTGGAGCGGTCTCAGGTGCAACCTTCCTGGGAAACGAATTGCT
Organism: Macrobrachium nipponense; assembly: GCF_015104395.2. Classification (NCBI taxonomy): domain Eukaryota; kingdom Metazoa; phylum Arthropoda; class Malacostraca; order Decapoda; family Palaemonidae; genus Macrobrachium; species Macrobrachium nipponense. The sequence goes on along the minus strand of NC_087205.1, from coordinate 65,486,524 downwards.
CCAGAGAGGAAGAGTGTCCCCCAGGGGGCAGACTCATCCACTCCCTCATGTGCATACTTCTTTTCCCAAGAGGTTGTTTACTCTCTCGAATCCTCGGGCTATCCTTTCCTGCGAGGGAAAAGCCCGAAAACTCAGAGAGTTCATCTGTATCCCGAGATACACACACTCTTGCTCGCGGAATTAGTGATGACTTTTCTTGAAATTGACGAGAAGTCCCAAAGCCTTCGTCAATTCTAAAGTTACTTGTAAGTCCTTCAAACAACGATCTTCTGAAATGGCCCTTATTAGCCAATCGTCGAGGTACATGGATATCCTCACCCCATTTCAAATGAAAGCCATTGAGCCACATTCCTCAAAATCCCGTGAAACACTTGAGGGGCCGTCGAGAGGCCGAAACACAGAGCCCTGAACTGAAAAATTTTCCCCCCCATCATGAATCTGAGAAACTTCCTCGAGGAAGGATGGATCGGTACGTGGAAGTAAGCGTCCTGTAAATCCAAGGAAACCATCCAGTCCCTGGACGAAGCGCTGCCAGCACTGATGAAGGCGTTTCCATCGTGAACTTCTTCTTTTCTACGAAGAAGTCTAGGGCGCTTACATCCAACACCGGTCTCCATCCCCCACCCTGAGGACTTCGGAACTAGGAAAAGGCGGTTGTAGAAGCCCGATGAATGATGGTCTGTCACTAGTTCGATAGCCCCCTTCTCCAGCATCTGATCTACTGCTAGATGGAGAGCTTGATTCATGATGGGGTCTCTGTACCTGGCCGTCAGTTCCCTTGGGATGGGTCGTCCAAGGGAGGTCTTTCGACGAAAGGGATGAGGTAACCCTCTCCTCAAAATAGAAAGGGTCCAAGGATCCGCCCCTTTTTGGGCCCAGAACTTCTGCAAAAACTCTAAGAGTCTGGCGCACCCACCGTTGTTGAAGGACTTGCAAGTTATTTGGGGGGTTTTTGGGGGCTTTAACAGACTTGGCGAAAGTCTTACCCCTTCTTGAAGGTCTACGACCTCTAAACGTAGAGGTTCTTGATGAAGATGCCCCTCGAAAGGGTTCTCGAACACTTGCCTTTCCTCCTTCTTAGCCTTGGTAGGGAAAGAAGGGCGAGGTTTTCTTGCCGACTGTGCCAAAAGGTCCTGGGTGGCTTTGGTCCGAAAGTGACCTCGAAATGTCCTGCACTCGATGTTTCGGGAACAACTGAGTAGACAGAGGAGCAAACAGCAAAGAAGACCTCTGAGCATGGGAGACCGACTTCGTTAAGAAGGAACAGTAAACCGACCTCTTCTTCACGATGCCGGCCCCATAAAGGGAGGCGATTTCACTCGCTCCGTCTCTTACTGACTTGTCCATACAAGACAAAACACACATAAGATCATCTGGTGAAATTGACTCTGGCACTTCAATTTTCTTGGCTAGAAACTCCCAAACAACGACCAATCAAGGAAGTTAAAGACTTCTAGCATCTAAACATACCTTTGAGCAAATGATCCAATTTCGTTCATTGCCCAAGTCGTCTTAGCAGAGTTAAGGGCAGTTCTCCTTGTCGAATCTACCAGTGCCGAAAAAATCGAATCAGCCGAAGACGGTAGAACCCAATCCTAAGGGCTCTCCTTTTGTTTCGTACCAGAAAACCAGCGCGTCCTGATAACTTCGAAGGAGGAAAAAGCGAACGATCGTTTTCCCCCGCTTCTTCTTTTGGAAGCCATCCAGGAACCAAAACTCCTCAGTGCCTTCTTCATAGAAAGAGTTGGGCTTCATCCTCACACAAGAAGAACTCTTCGCTGTCTTCGCCGTTGAAAAAAAGTGAGTGAGGAGAAGGAGGAGCCGTAGGCGTAAGGGAATCCCCAAAAACTTGTAAAAGTAGCTCGTAAGCTTCTTGTAAGAAGAGACAGCAGCAGAAGTGTTCGGTTCCTCATACCGAATCCTTCTAGGACGTCTTGTCGAGGTGGAGCGCGGAAGATCCTTAGGTGACGAAGGGATCCTAGCAGGAGTTGAGCGAGAGGTTGGAGAACGCCATCTCTTAGAAGAGTTCACATCCACTGGAGAACGATGAGAAGATCTGGGAAGTCTACGATGAGACTCCCTCTTCGAGGTATACGGAATCTCAGCCGAAGGAGAGGTAGGGCTCCTACTCCGAGAATTCTCGGAAACATCCGCAGGGCGCTTACGAGGAGGCGAGCGCCCTACTATACTCTATGCACCTATCCTGAGGCGAGCGGCTGCAGGAGAAGAAGCGCCTATTCGAGAGCAGAGCGCTTGCGCGGCTCTCCATACCTGTCCAGTGCGTACGATCAACGGAAGTTCGACTGGAAGGCGAAATGCGCCTACTAGGAGAAGGCTGCTTGCGAGACTCTTGACGTCTAACAGAGGGTAACATTCAGGAGAAGGGCGCTTCAAAACTACGAGCGCCTACTTGGAGAAGGGCGCTTCCGGGATTCCTGGTGCCTACCAAGAGACAAACGGTCAGGAGAAGTGCGCCTAGAAGCGGGGAGAGCGCCTACACGGAGAAGGGCGCTTGAAAGACTCTTGTTGTCTGCCCTTAGGAGAATAATCAGGAGTATGACGCCTTAAAAGAGACGAGCGCCTACTAGGAGAGCTATGTGCAGGAGGCTCTTGGCGCCTACCTTGCGGGGAGCGGCTAACAGTATGCCGTCTATCATGCACACGACTCCTCCAGACTCTAGATGCCTGTCAGGAGAGAAGTCACGATCCGATACTCGAGGAGAGTGACATCTGGAAGAAGAACGCCTACTTGTATAAGGGCGCCTTCTATAATCTTTGAGGCTGCTGAGGAGAAGTCTCACGCGGGATGTTGAAGAAATCGCGTGATGAGCAGGTGCAGTGCGCTTACCGGAAGCGGGAATCCAATCTGGAGAAAAAACTTCTTTCTCCATAGAGCGTCCTACCGATGTTTGGCGCCTTGAAATTGAAAGAGAGCCAGGCGAGCGAGGGCGCTCACGCGAGTGAGGGCGCTCCCGCGAGCGAGGGCGCTCACGCGAGCCCCCACCTTCATACGAAACCTCCCCATATGAAGGAAGAACGATCCTCTGGAAGAGCGGCGCCTAGATCTCTTGATCGGAAGAGAAACGTCCTTCTTCCTACGTGAATCTAACTGCTAGAGAGTCTGCTAGCGCCGTGATCTGAGCTTGAAGTCCCGCGAGTACTCTCGTAGGAGAATCTTCTAGTTCTTCCTCGGAAGCAGGCGCCAGAGCGCGGAGCGCGAGGGCCCGGAGAAGAAGAACGATCACAGGATTTCTTGTGTTTCTTCGCCTCCACCGACGATTCTTCCGGGAAAACTTCCGGACTAGAAGCCAAAGGACTGCAGGGAGCCTTCCAACGCCCTCTTCAACGGGGCGCGACGCATCCAGGGGAGTTCCAACCTCTCTTCGGAGAGGGAGACGACGAAGAGGAGAAGCATTGGCGTAGGAGCTCCTTCTTGTAGCGATCCGAGGCAGCTGGGAGCGTACTTCAGGATCTGCCGAGGGGACGCCTGACCGGTGGGGGCTCTCCCTAGCCCTCCTGCGGCTTTCGACTTTCCTACTCCACTGGAACTGGGAGTCTGGAAGAGGTCTAGGCCTAGAGGCACTAAGGAGCCGGTCAGACGCACCCTCCACAACACTGGGGACACTGCACTGATCACTAACACTCTCCCTTACCTTGGCCAAAAACTGACGAATCTTCTGATCCACAGAACGATTCTTGGCTTTCAGAGCTGCCGCCTCCGAAGGCGAATCTCCGGCTTCGGTGCGGGGAGCGGGGCTGCAACTTGGGAAGAAGGTTCTAATTCTACGTTAGTACTATTAGGATCCACATCCAACTCACTCATTCTAGATCTGCTAGAACTTCTAGAGGAAGCCTTACGCACTCTATCACGTTCCAACTTCCTAACATAAGAGAGAGAGCCTTATATTCTTCTTCATTCAATCCCTTACATTCACTACAAGGGTTAGCAAACGCACAATCATTCCCCCTGCATTTCATGCAAACCGTCGTGGGGGTGGGGTACCGAAGCTTTCGGCAACCTCACCTTACATCCTTCATTCACGCAAACCCTAAACAACACCGAAGTTTAACTACCGATTCTAGATCAGACATCGTTAAAGAAAATCAAACTCAAAATCAAACCGGTCCACAATCAGCGTATGCCAAGCCAAACAAAGCGAATACGTCACCAAAAGAAGTCCAAATTAACTCCAGGCAAGCGAGAATCGAAAAACTATCGAGAGGAACCGACAACAGTTGTTATCGTTCCCGCGACAGAGAAAAATCTGACAAGCTTACGGGAGTGGTTCGTACATCCGCCACCCAGCGGCGGGTAAGGTAGACCACCTGACCTACCTGTCGCGTGTGCCGCGAGATTTGAAATTCTGTGGGAACGTCGGAGACTATAGCTAAGTATATCTGTCAGGGAAGTTCATGTACAAAAATGCAAAACATAGGCACCATTAATCGGTTATCTGCACCATGAACCACCGAGTTTCGGTTAATGGCAGTTTTTGCTCATCAGCACCCAGAGAATTTCAAATATAAATGTGTATTTGTTGGGACCAATTTGGGCATTTGATAAGTTAAATGTTGTACAGTCACTGCAGTTTGACAACTATTACATTTCATTGGGTCAGTCTGTGGCAATGACATTAAGTGACGATGAGAGAATCTAGTGCGTCCTATACGGAGTCTTGTTAAAATTACTTCTTTTGAACTTTCTTTTTGTGAAGAAGACTTCCATGCATACACTTCAGTCTTTACAGTTTTGAGCTTATTTGTGGTTGGTATTAAGGACCATTCTGTTTGCCAATCTTGGTATATCAATAGTCTGACAGATGTTATCCAGTCTTACTGGGGCTTGTTTAACTGTTGGAGCTAATTTAGCAGCAGAATCTACATTTTCATATCCTTTTTTTCCTACATTTGCTGGAATCCTACATATTTCTACTGAAACTCCAGACTAGAGGTTGTACGAATATTGAGAACGTGAATAATAGGTTGAGTGTACTGTATATACAAAAATATTGCTACTGTTCATTTTTCCTGTGCATATCTTTTTTTGATATGGTCTTCTAAATGTGTTAGTGGATACAGGGTTGACCTGCCAGCTATTGAACCTGATTGTGTTGGTGTTAAAATAGATTCTTTGGTTATAACATATGTTAGTAGTACATTGACATTTTTTCTAAGATTTTGCATGAACAGGATATTGGTCTGTAATTAGATGGATTACTAGTATCTTTTCCTGGTTTATCTATTGGAATAATAATAGCATGTTTCCACTTATCAGGAAAGATATGTTTTAGCCAGATGATATCATAAAATTTCAATAAATATGAATTAGCTATAGGAGCTACTTTTTGTACCATTTCAAATGCCAAAAACCTGGACTATGGAAATCCCTGAATTCCCAGACACATACGTTTACAGGGCTTGGAGCTCTTGGAAGCATCCATGATAAAAGGACACACACACACTCTAAAAAGTAAAAAATAGCAAGCAAATAATGCAACCGGGTTGGGAAGGAGAGCGCATTGTGACTAATCTCCAAGACGGTCAAAGAAAGTCTGATGCATCATGAGGTCCGAAGCTTGGTCGGTAACCAACTTCCACCTTGTATACAAATGGGTTGCCAGATGACACAGATTCCTTGCTTTGCATTTAGTACCCAGTTTCCAGCTGGTGCTAGATTATCCTATTGTTAAGAATGAAGGTTTGTTTCACATATGAACACTGATATTTTATCTTATCCTGGTGCTGAAGGAAGACATGAGTTGAGGGCATTGTCTAGTTCATCCATGTTAAAGACATATAATTATAGTCCAAATCTTCAAGTTTCAAAATTGAGTACAATATTTTCTTTTTATTTTCTGTTCTGAAAATATATATATTTAGGCTGGAGTAAGCACTGAAGTTTTCAAAATGTTTTCCTATCACATTTGATATTTCATATGTTATGAATATTTTGCCACTTAGGTGTATTGCATTTCTTGGAGGTCTTACACATTGACCATTAATTTTTCTAATTTCTTGCCAGATATCCCTTGCAGTTGCATTTGAAGATATGCTTGAAACATAGTTTCTCCATGATGTGATTTTCTCAGCTAAGTTTTTCTAAATTTGGCTGTATACTTATTATAACAATGGTTTAACACAGTTAATTATCATACTAACTGTATTCAAATACAGGTACCTTTAATTCAAAAGAAATATCAGAATTTCATTTACAGTTCCTGCTAAGACTTGGTTACCAATATGAAGAGCTGTTGGTGCTTACCCTCTCGCCTAATAAAGGGATTTTGACAGAGGAAAAATCTATTTCTGGGCAATGACCTGTGTCGCCGCCCAGTGAAATGAATCCTTGATCCTCATTTCTAAGGTATAAATATTGCTATATATACCAGAGAAAAAAGAAAAACGATAGTGCCAGAATATTCTGGCTCGCTCACCTTTTAATAAAGGTGTCAGTATAGTAAAAGAAACCACTACCTGAGGTCCCTTGCCAATTAGCTTCTTCCTCCGCCAAAATCCCCCATCTACAGAGGAGCCTAACTAAGGCCCCGCTACCCGCTACTACTACAGTGAGCGTCTCTGGCTTCATTCCTGAAGACAGCACCCAAGCTTGGGCCAGACAGGGTGAGGAATGTGGAAAAGAGGGTGGGATTTCACTGGGCGACACAGGTCATTCCCAGAAATAGATTTTTCCTCCGTCAAAATCCCTTTTCTGGGCTCAGCCTGTGTCGCTCAGTGAAATAGTGCCAGAGAATTGGCCCCACCAAGCTTGGAAAGTTATGCATAAATACTGTAAAAATAGGTAAATTAAAACACAAGTAAGGTTAGTTGCTATAATATAGAACTTCAGATTACAACAAAGTGATAAAAATATACAGAAACAATGCGTTTTAATAGACCTTAAAGTAACTTAATGATAAGAATACAAAACCATAGCAACAGATAAGGTAAGGATATGTAAAACAAACAAGGGAACTAGGCCCAAACATAAAGCAACAATATTCATTATATGTACAACTACATCCAAGGTAAAATACAGAGACGGCCAAGATAAGGTAAGGGTGCTAGTGAGGCAGGCAGAAGAGAAAGAGCTACAGAGATAAGGTTAAGAAAGTATATATCAAGCAGTGTCAGGGGAAACTGAGTTTCCAGCTGCCACTACAGAGAATTTAAGGGCTTCTAAAACTTCAAATAGTGGCGTTTAAATACTGTCGGAGATTTCCAGCCTGTGTATTTCTTAAGATCGTCAAAGTTCATATGTTGAAAGTAATTGATGGAGGTGGCAACTGCCCTAACATTATGAGCCCTTGGGAACGACTCCGGGTTGGCCTGTTTTATGAAATACAAAATTTGTTGCCTAATCCCTTTTAAGGAAATTGTACCACCTTTTTCCCTAACAAATAATGGGCATGAGGATATCAGGGTAGTCCTACTCAAGTAGGCTTTTAGGGAGTTGACTGGACACAGTGACTGGTCCTGTGGAAGTGGTATGGTTTTCCAGGGGGGCCCACCTTTCTTGTGGATCTTCGTTTTTGGCTAAAACTTGACGACCTGGATCCCTTGAAAGAGCCGACAGTTCTGAAATTCTAGCTCCTGAGGCCAAACTTATTAGGAATAACATTTTCCTTAAAAGAGCTATATATTCCACAAGAGTCATTATCGATTTGTGAGGCCAATTTAAGGACATCATTTAAAAACCATGAGACTGACCTAGGTCTCTCAGAGGGTCTGAGTCTAGCGCAAGCCTTTGGAATAGAAGAGAAATAAGAATCTGTCGGATCTATACTAAAACCAAATTGGAAGATCTTTTTAAGAGCCGATTTATGTAGTAATTGTGCTTGCTGCTAGGCCTTTCTCGAACAATGTCCTGAAGAAAGTTATGGCCAAATTTCTGGTCATGGTTTGTGCGTTTGAACCCTTGAGGAACAAAGCCAGTTTCTTAACGGCTGAGTCATACTGACACAATGTGGATTCCCTTTTATCAGATTCTAAGAATTTGATATTTTGGGGTTTGATGTTAGCATCCCTTTGTGCCGCAAACTTCATAAAATCCATAAAGTTAGGGCTCTCTGAATTCTTGAGGAAGCGGACACAGTCCACGTTTGTACTAACTGAGTCAGTTTGGGATTGGGAATCTGTTGAGGCCGGAGTCCCAATTCTAGGAGTAGGGGAAACCAATTGCTTTTGGGCCAATTGGGGGCTACTAAAGCAACGCGTTCTTTGAACGTTCTGAGCTTGTCCAGTACTTTCAGAAGAAGATTCACTAGAAGAAACAGATAAATCTTCTTCCACATGTTCCAATCCAGAGCCATAGCGTCCGTGGCATAGGCCAGAGGGTCCAGGTTGGGAGCCACATAGCAAGGGAGTTGGTGATTTGACTCCGTGGCGAAGAGATCTACCTGAAGCCCCGGGACCTTGTGACAGATCCATTTGAATGACTCCTTGTCTAAGGTCCACTCCGACTCCAGCGGGGCGGAGTGTGATAGAGCATCTGCTACCACGTTCCTTACCCCGGCTAGGTGGGTGGCTGACAGGTGCCATTTGTTCTTGTCCGCCAAGGTAAAAATGGCTATCAGTACATGATTCAGGTGACTTGACTTGGATCCGCCCCTGTTTATGCAGTGGACTACTACTGCTCTGTCTAGAACTAGCTTGACATGTATTTTCTTGGGGGGTCGGAGCCTCTTCAGAGTGAGAAATACTGTCATGGCTTCCAGTACATTGATATGCAGCTGGCAAAGTGGCAGGGACCAGGTTCCCTGGACCTTTTTGTACTGTGAGTACCCACCCCACCCGCTTGGTGAAGCATCCGTGTGGATCACTAATGATGGTGGGGAAAACTGGAGAGGTACTGCTCTTGATAAGTTCTTGACCTCTGTCCATGGGCGGAGACGTTTCCGTAGAATCGCCGGGATGGAAGCTAGTTTGTCCCGAGACCTGCGGTTTGCTCTTGAACGCCAGACCCGGTTTATGTCCTTCAGCCTGGCTTTCAGAAGGATGTCCGTGACTGAAGCAAATTGGAGTGAGCTTAAGATTCTCTCTTGGTTCCTCTGGGAAGTCTGGATGTGTTTGAGACACTGCCCTGTGGACTTGGCTATTTCTTTTCTTTTCAACGGAGGGATTGATAGAGTATGGGATCTCAAGTCCCACTATAGGCCTAACCATTGGAAGTGTGATTCCGGTGTTAGCCTGGACTTGGTCCTGTTTATTTGGAACCCTAAGTGCTCCAGGAATTTGATTACTTTGACCGTCACTTTTTGGCATTCCTCCTTGCCCATATAAGCCAATCGTCTAGATAGGCCACTAATATTCCTTTCGTCCTCAATTCTTGGACGACTGCTTCCGCTAACTTTGTGAAAATTCTGGGTGCAATGTTGAGCCCGAATGGCATCACCTTGAAGGAGTAAGCTATCCTTCCCAGTTTGAAGCCTAGAAAGGGGCAGAAGTGTCTGGCTAATGGAACATGATAGTAGGCATCTGTAAGATCTATAGAGGTTGTGACGCAAAGAATGAATGAGTTTAGATGGGACAAGTCTAGGATAATTCTTCGCTTTTCTGAGCCTTTCTTTGGCACGCTGAACAAGCGTCCTTGAAACTAAATTCTTGACCCTTGATACTACACCTTTGAGAAGAAGATCTTGGGTATACTCTATCAATTCCGCTGTTGGTTTTTGATAGAAGCTGTTGGATGGAGGAGGACTTTGAAGCCAACTCCATCCCAGACCTTTGGTCACAATGCTCTGAGCCCAAGGGGCTGAACCCCACCTTTGACGGAAAAGAGGTACAGCCTCCCTCCTACCTTGGGACTCTCACTGCTGGTTTGCCGATGGGTGGCCTCCACGTGCTCCTCGGAAACCCCTGTCCCTGTTGGCAGGCCCTTCCGGCTCCTCTTTGGCGGAAGGCACCTCTGGCGAACCTATTGAACGGCTGAAAGGACTGAGCCTCAAAAGCCGCGTTATAGGCCGGCGAGACAGCAAAGGAGGTTGATGGCTGGGGCTGTTGTGGAGGTTGCGTCAGAAGCACATACTGCTGTTGCGATTGTGTCTTTGACGCAGCCTGTTGCGGTACTTGAGGTACCTGTACCGTTTGGACTAGAGCTTGCTGAGGTGCCTGGAAGGACTGGAACTTCCTAGGCTTCTTTTTCGACCTGGGGTTGGATCTGGTGGATTCGGGTTTTTGTTTCGGAACTAGACACCACCTGACCCACAAGCTCTGGTTAACCTTAGAGGCCTCATACAGAACCTCATTCACGACAGGAGTGGGGAAGAGGTCTGTGCCCTATATGGATGAGGCGATGAGCTTGTTGGGTTCGTGGCGGATCGTGGCCTCCGCCAGAACGTGCTTCCTGCAATTACGCCTTGCGATGACAAAGTCATAGAAGTCGCACTGCATTGTATGCAGATATGCAGAAGCAACTTAACCATAACCTTAAATAACGGCTCTTGTTCGTAAACAAGGGCCGTCATCTCCGCCATCGTCAAGGAGTTGAGGGACCTGCTGAGCCTAGTCCGGGCATCATACTCCGTCTGGATTAGCATATCCGAGAGCCTAGGTAGCCTCTCGCTAAACAATGTTGTGGCACAGTCAGGAATTAGGAGAGAGGTCGGCTCTGTTTCCCGGAGCTGGGGCATAGGCTTGTCCTTTAGAGCTGCCTGGTAGGTGGCTTCCACCACTTTCAGAGTGAGCGGAAGTGGCGTACCTTCCACCGTAATGAAAATGGTGAAGGGGCTCCTAAAGGCGGTGAGGCGAGTATTTTCGCACTCCCACTCCGCCAGACTCCGTAGCCAAGCTTGCTGAGCCTGTTCCCAGGGGAGAATGACTGTCTCCTTAGGGAATTTATCTTCTCTCATCATGGCTGCGTCGGTAAGGCGAACGTAGCCCATGAATGGGTGGTTGCAGGTTCTCGGGATAGAACTAGAAGTCCTCGAGTCTCCGAGTTCCACAACCTTCAATAGAGAGCATCCCTTCTGAGAAGGGGGCGTATGAAGCCACCCTCTAAGGGTTGTTGGGCTTAAATGGAGGGAGGTTAGAAGAGTCCGGCATAAGCGAAGGTAAGATCACTTGACTGGACTGGGAATGCCCTGTAGCCAAAGTATCCCGGATGCACGTCATTGCACTCTCCTGGGCTGCGACCCTCTCCGTCAGGGATTGGATCGACTGACCCACCCGAAGCCTCGACCGAATTGGAGAGTTGCGAAAACATCTCCTGGAACTTGGACTGCACCAAATTCCCGACGACGTTGCCCACTTGTTCCAAAACGTTGGAAGAGAAGGCTTCGGGGTCGAAGGAGGAAGCATGAACTTTCTCCTTGCGAGGCCTGTGTTTAGGGGACTTGGCCGAAGAGACCGCCTTTGTCTTGTCAGCCCCGGGATGGTGAGCTGATGGCTTAGGGACAAGAGACGGGATCGACTTTTTTGGCAGGGACTTAGAATTTGGTTTGAAGCCTGTAGAAGACTTCACTTTGGGGATCGTCAGAGAAGACTTTGGCCTAACAAACCTCTGCTTCTCCGAGAAACCCCGGAAAGAAGTAGAAGCAAATGGAAGAGAAAGGGAAGGGCTCAAGGAAAGCCCCTGAGCAACTACAGGACCTGCCTCACTCACACCCTTACCGTTGCCCATGACGTCGACAGTCATGGGCTCCAGGTCCAAATCAAGGGCCACAACTTCTCCTGTGACCTCCTCGGCGATGGCACCGTCGTCCGGGGGTGCTACCATGGCTTGGATGTCGGCTATGAGGGGAGCAGCTGCGTCCGGTTCTACCACTGACCCTTTCTTGGCACCGGGGAAGATCAGGTCCGCCATGTCCTGGGCCAGAATGTAGGGACGTCCCTTGGGAGAATTCCTCCCAAACCCTCCGACCCAGGCTTTCAGGGAGGCCAGTGCTGCTGCCCGGACCTCTTCCAAGCCCTGAAAAGGGGGGTTAGTGTTAGTACTTACAACTAGAGTTAGAATAAACTAGCACAGAAAGTAAAATTAACATAAATGGAACTCATTGTATCAAAACAAGGGCGGTCTGAAATGAGACGTACTTCGGCGGAGGCTTCGTTCACTAGGATGTAGCATGTGGTGCAGTTTTCATGGTGCCACACGGTGAAGTCCTTCCCCCTCACAGCACACCCCGTGTGAGACCGGCATACCTCGTGGCCGCAGGGGTCTTGAAGAACTGCGTTGCAGCCCTTCTCTTGACAACAGGTAACCTGTAAGTCAAATGATACATGAGTATCATTGAAAACCTCCGGAGAGGTTTAATAATTAATTACATATAAGACTGCTGCCAGAGTAGCTCAGGCGTGCAGAATGCATATATACATATAGATATATATGTATGTATGTACAGTAGTACCTCGAGATACGAAAGGCTCTACTTACGAAAAACTCGAGATACGAAAGCCAATACGAAAAATTTTACTGCTCTACATACGAAAAGTTTACAAGATACGAAAGGTTTTTGCTGTAAAGTCCCGAGATTCGCCCGGACCACCGAGAATAATTTTAAAACTCCTGTGCCGCCAACTGAGTAAACTTGCCACCATCCTCCCGCTCTCCCATTGGTTCCTGATGCTAGTCACACCATAAGGTCCTGCTCTCCTATTGGTCAGCATCTACCCCTTGTGCTTCAAGTATTCTATTGGTAAAAGGATGCTGTAAATTGAAAAATTAACTTATTCATGCAATACATGAATAAAAAAAAAAACATTAGGTAAAGATAGAATAAAGAATAGAAATGAATGGTTATTATACTTTTTGGTAGTTTCAGTAGTTGAAGAGAGAGAGAATGAAAATTTATGGCTTACTGTGTAAATAGATTGCTTGGCGATCGTTCGATACTCGTAAGTGCTGGATGTAAACAGACGTTTGGAAGCTTTTTTTTGTTTGTTTATTATAGTTAATGGTTACTTAATAACTATTTGAAATGAGTACATGCAATACATTTAATAAAAAAATTGTGAATTAGATATCATAAAATATAAAATAAATCAGACTGCCAACAAATACGTATTTTTTAGAATTCTTCTTCTGTTTTTATTATTACGTTGTGTATACGTATGTTTCATTATAGCTGTCAGTAACTCGGTATCTCCATTAGGTAAAGATAGAATAAAGAATAGAAATGAATGGTTATTATACTGTTTGGTAGTTTCATTAGTTGAAGAGAGATACTAATGACAATTTATGGCTTACTGTGTGCTAGGAAAAATGATTGCTTGGTGCTCGTTCGATACTCGTAAGATGGGTAAGAGCTGAATGTAAACAATCGATTGGAAGGTTTGTTTTTTGTTTGTTTGTGTATTATAGTTAATGATTAATTAATAATTATTTGAAATGAGTACATACTGATTATTTATACATTTTATTGGCATATTCTAAGCTTTTAGCTCTTAGGTTTAGATGTCAGAATCATAGACTAGGCTAAGGTAGCAACCGCTAATATAGGCTAGGCTTATTACTAAGGGACATATGCTAAAGTCCTAATATATGCAGTAAAAATGGGGTTGAACATTACATGCAGTTGAATATTGCCTTTTTGGAGTCATATTTCTTCCATCGGATTGGCGTCGTAACCCTAGAACATGTGTTTTAGGCCTGGAAATATAATTTACTGGGGTGTTTTTGGAGGGATTGGAACGGATTAGCCATTTTACATGTAAAATGTGTTTCAAGATACGAAAAACTCATTATACGAAGGCAGCCTCGGAATGGATTAATTTCGTATCTCGAGGTACCACTGTGTATATATATATATATATATGTATAATAAAATTATACATGAGGGTAAGTGTCACCTTGTCACAACTAACTCTGGGCCCTGATGTCACGAGCGGAACGTGGGGAGCATGACTTCAAAACAACTCCGGCTGGAGCCGGAGTAAAAACTTTTACAGATTAATGAACTCTAGGCATACCCGGTGTCGGAAAGTAACATTCAAGTGAACAGGGAGAGGAGTGATGAGACCGGGTGACAAATACCTGGCGGAGTAGGAACTCTTGCCGTAAAAAAGTTATATGTGTGTGCTATGGAAAAGGATATAATATATGTATATATCAAAATAGAATATAACTAAAATAGAACTCCACGATAAGGCCGGAGCCTTAAGTCTGAAAAGTCCCATTCTCAAGGTCAGGGCCGGCGTCAGCCGGGGCCTGAGACCGCCGGAGCGGGGAGAAGGGTTACAGACGTGAGGGGGGGTGGAGGGATATAGTTATGAAGGGTGGAAGGGGGGAGTCCCGGCCTCCCAGGCCTAGTGGCTCACATTGGCTGGTGGAGGGAGGGGGAGGGACGAGTCCCTGAACCCTGTAGCAAGGCGGCTGGGTACGGTATGCCTGAGCACCGAGTGTGTCCCCCTTCCTCCCTAAGGACTCTCCCCCCTTCACCTATGTAGACTCGGATGGGCTAGCTGGGTAGCGAGCGAGTCATCACTCCACCGAGGTGGGTGAGCACGTAGGTAGGGGGGAGAGGGGGAGGGAGGTGGGAGGTCGGTAACAGGGTGGCTCGAACACGATCAACTGGAAACCTTCTCAGCCGGGTGAACAGACACGCGGTGTGAAGGACCAGTCGACCGAGGGGAGGCCTATATAGGCCAACCCAAAGCAGCGAAGCATAGCAACACAAAATAAATTCAATATAGTAATAATAATGAGATAGCTGACTAGCCTAACACGGGGGTGGAAAGATGAAATAATAATAAAAGGATGAGAGAAAGGTATTGTCCTAGAATGGATAGGCTAATCGCAAATCTGACAATTTGGGTGTGTTAGCCTCGGCATTCAAGCGGCTAGTCAGTATGCCGTAACGAAAGAATTAGGGGGCAGGTGACTAGGGAGCAGAAGGACACGTATACGAAGGGACAAGGTCCTAATAAGGTATGAGGGACATAACTCCTAACAACAGCGAATCTGACTAGGCTAGGCTAAGATCCAAAACATGTGGTCGGAGCAATACAACCCCCATGAAGGGCTAGGATGTATAAAAACAAAGCTAACTGCATTAACCATGAATGAAATGTATAGATAAAGGAAAATACTGCTAAACATCGGTTGCCCAGATGGTATAGGGGACCAAATGGAGCACGTGAAACCGCCATGCGGTCGACAAGTCGGGAGAAGGCGGCGCAGGAACAATGATGCTCCCGCTACCTCACTTCTAAGACTCAAAAACGATGGAGATCTTCATAAATGAGATCTAAAACCTTGAAAGCAGTACTTAACTTGGATGCAGAAGCTTGAGCCATCTTGGATCAGGAAAATTCCAAACGAAAACGAAAAGCACAGCACAGACCAAAAATGCGTGTTACACCGACAATGCTATCGAAAGGAATGACGCCAGAGACGCTCACTGTAGTAGTAGCGGGTAGCGGGGCCTTAGTTCGGCTCCTCTGTAGATGGGGGATTTTGGCGGAGGAAGAAGCTAATTGGCAAGGGACCTCTGGTAGTGGTTTCTACTCGCTCTTTTACTATACCGACAGCTTTATTAAAAGGTGAGCGAGCCAGAATATTCTGGCACTATCGTTTCTCTTTTTTCTCTGGAATATATAGCAATATTTACACCTTAGAAATGAGGATCAAGGATTCATTTCATGGAGCAACACAGGCTGAGCCCAGAAAGATTGGTTTTATATATCTGACATTTCATATCAGCTTTAAATACTTCATATTATAAAGTAAACACTTACTTGATGTGACGTCCCATGAACTCCTGATGATGCATTTTAAGAGCTGAAATTATAAAAGGTTGTTCTGAATATTCCACTAATGCATTCTTAGTTCCACCAGACTCCAATCCAAGGCGTAGATAACGCACTTCTCCAGCTTTAGCTGCTAATTCCATCAACTCTTCAGCAGTTACCTGTGGACAAAAAATTTCAGGTCTTGTTAACCAAAAGAATTCATCACAAAACTCCTGCTAAAATATGCATCTATGACAATTGCATCTATGACAATAATTTTTTAACTTTTTTAAAACTACTGTGATACTACATTTATTTCCATCAGAAATAAATGGGCAAGAGACTGGCTTTCTGTAAGTATCCGCAAATACTTGACAGCCCTCTAAAAACACTTAAACTGCTTATTCTGGTTCAAACTAGGGATGTGCCCAAGTATTGGTATTGGCATTGATATTGGTGGCATCGACTAGTTTTTGGTGTATGGGTATCGGTGAATTTCTGGCAGATACCAGCCGATACTTTTGTCATTAGTATAAAAATAAAAAATCCTTCTAGGCTTCCTAAAATGTACATATATTAACAAAGCCCATCAAATAAAGTTTGGCATAATATTAATTTTCTGTACCTCTTTTCATTTCTAGGACAATTCAATTATATTGAATATTATCTTTAATAAAATATACATTTTCCAAATAAAATTTATTATTTGGATACCTACTGTTAAATTTAGCTATACTATCTCCCCGCCGATTAGGCGAGTCGGCATTCAAACAAAAAAATCGAATGGCTGCCCGGATGACTGTCTAGTTTACCTGTTCTCCACCAAGTGTGTTTCGAATGTTTTAGCTCGTCAGAATTCTCCTTGACAGCCCACTAAGTTGTGGGGAGGCTGGGTGGGTCTACTTTAACAGTAGGTAAGCATCCAAATAATAAATTTTATTATGAAAATTTATATTATTTGAGATGAATCTTACCTACTGTTAAATCTAGCTCGATTCCCACATTAAGAGGATAGTGGGTAGTGCAGCTAGACAAAATTCCGCTCAGCCATTCGGGCTAAAGGTTTCTTATAAGTAACCCAAAACATTCTCACCTGATCTGGAATCCATGGTGGATTTTACTACCACCAGAAGTTGGATTCCATTCAGGGAGCAAGGCTCTCATACGTATGCAGCAAAGAGTAACCTTGCGGAGAAAACCGCTTCGATTCAGCCAGCATGAAACGCAAGCGGTATGAGGGACCCCTGTGCCTGGGTCCAAAAGCCCTATCAAACAACAGCCACTTAAAATGAATACCTTTACAATATAAAGGTACGCTCTCCTATACAAAATTTGAACCTTCACGCTCCCCAAAATATTAAAACCCCGGGATTTAAACAAAAGCCTAAAGAATTGCTCTTTTTCAGTTCAGGAAAAGACTACCCACTACTAGTAGCAGATTAAGGTCTTTACTGTTTTCAAACACAATTCTGTATACTTAAGGTAGTGATCAGGCAAAAACTGAATTGTACTTCTAATGTGACACATCAATCCTATTCTGGAGCGACAAATTGACTTCACTAAATGAAGTTGCAACTACTGCTCACATTATGAATGTTTAACTTCAATAAGGTAAAAGATATGAAGCTAGTTCTCATACACTAGCCTATCCATTATGTCACAGAGGACCTTGTGTTCCTTGACAAAGTTTCTAAAAATCATAACACAAAAGGTTAACTTTGCCTCTTCCAGGCTTAACCTTCACAAATACATTCTAGGTTTTCTACAACAACAAAACAAAAGTTAACTTTGCCTTAAGTTTAACCATTGGCAAAGGCGTTATAATTTTCTAAAAATCCCAACACAAAAGGTTAACTTGCCTCTTCCATGCTTAACCTTCACAAATACATTCTAGGTTTTCTAAAACCACAAAACAAAAGTTGATTTGCCTCTTCCACGCTAACCTTTGACCACAAAATCTGTTTTTCTTAAAACCACAAATCCAAAAGTTCATTTTGCCTCTTCCAGCATTTACCTCTAAAAGGATGATAAAAATGTTATAGGTTTAACCTTTAAATTTAAATGCCCAACAGGATAGAGAAGTTTCCTCTCCCACCCCCTTTAGATTGGAATTCTTACAGGGAACTGTAAAGCATAGCCTAAACCCTTAAACGCCTATTGGATGTATTTTACGTCGACATAGAAAAGTTTTTTTAAAAATTTGCGGAAAAATACTAATAGGCCTACCAAGCGAAAACTTTTGAATCACGCGCCTTGGGGGATGCTGGGAGTTCACGGATCAAGGCGTTGTTTTGTTTACAATCGTTACGCAGGCGCGCAAGCGCGAATTTCTTTCTTATTGCACTAAAAAGTATCAGTGACACATCTCAGAAATTATTTCGTCACTTTGACATAATTTTTGCACCATTTTTAATTAGCCGTTACATGGAGTATTATGTATGAAAATGTGTGCAATTTCATGTAGAATACAACAAAAAATACTCATGATACAAGCTTTTATCAGTTTTGAAATATTTTCATATAAATAACGATAAGTGCCAAAATTTCAACCTTCGGTCAACTTTGACTCTACCAAAATGGTAGAAAAATGCAATTGCAAGCTAAAACTCTTATATTCTAGTAATATTCAATCATTTACCTTAATTTTGCAACATATTGAAAGTCTCTAGCACAATATTTCGATTTATGGTGAATTTATGAAAAAAAACTTTTTCCTTACGTCCGCGCGGTAACTCTTCCGAAAAAATCATACGTGCGATTGTCGTAATGTTTGTACCATTTTAAATTAGCCGTTACATAAAGTTTTATATATGGAAATGTGTGCAATTTCAGGCACATTACAACTAAAAACAACCCATGGTTGTAACTTTTATCAGTTTTGAAATATTTTCATATAAATAACGATATGTGCAAAAATTTCAACCTTCAGTCAAATTTAACTCTACCGAAATGGTCAAAAAACGCAATTGTAAGCTAAAACTCTTATATTCTAGTAATATTCAATCATTTACCTTCATTTTGCAACAAATTGGAAGTCTCTAGCACAATCTTTCGATTTATGGTGAATTTATATATAAAAAAAAAATTATTATTTTCCTTACGTCCGTGCGGTAACTCTTCCGAAAAAATCATACGTGCGATTGTCGTAATGTTTGCACCATTTTAAATTAGCCGTTACATAAAGTTTTCTATATGAAAATGTGCGCAATTTCATGTAGAATACAACAATAAAATGATTGAAGGTTGTAGCTTTTCTCATTTTCAAAATATTTGCATATAAATCACGATAAATAGAAAAAAAAAAAAAAACGTTCAACTTTGACTCTACCAAAATGGTCGAAAAATGCAATTGTAAGGTAACACTCTTAAAGTCTAGTAATATTCAGTCATTTATCTTCATTTTGAAACAAATTTGAAGTCTCTAGCACAATATTTAGATTTATGGTGAAAAAAAAAAAAAAAAAACTTTCCATCCCTCCGCGCGTGGATTCTCTGCCGCAAATCTCCGAATGCGTAAGTCGCATTCTCATAATATTTGCTCCATTTCATATTAGGCGTTTCATAGAGTTTTATACATGAAAATGTGCGTAATTTTATGTAGAATACAACAATAAATAATAGAAGGTTGTAGCTTTTCTCATTTTCGAAATATTTGCATATAAAAAAATTAGACATTCGGTCAACTTTAACTCGCCCGAAATGGTTGACAACTGCAATTGTAAGCTAAAACTCTTACAGTATAGTAATGTTCAATCATTTATCTTCATTTTGAAACAAATTGGAAGTCTCTAGAACAATATTTAGATTTATGGTGAATTTTTGAAAAAAACATTTTTTTACGTCTGTGCGTTACGAATTCATGCATCATTTTGTGATAATATTTTCTTTATGTTGCTTTGATCATTTTACAATGTGTTATATACCAAAATGATTGCAATTTAGTGTACAATACAACGAAAAAAAGTAACTTGTTAGCTTTAACCGTTTTGCTCACAGCACGATTTGAATACAATTATATATGAAATTTTTTTTTGTGCGATCATATATCGCATTATTTATATATATTTTTTTTTTCATTTCTGATGGTTGCATACTAAACTTCAGGCAATGACAAAAAAAGGAGCCAAAAATGAACTCAATCTTGAAAACTAAGCGCGCTGTGGTTTTTAAAAAAAAATATTTTTTCCACTTCGGCGCTCACTCCAAGACCCCCTCGGCATACGGGAGACGATTTTCATTATACCCCTTCGGCGTTTAAGGGTTAACATCACCCTCAGCTCTAAGGCAGAAAGCTAAAATAGCATTCCCTTACACCAGCTTACAGAAGGGTGCTGACAACAAATTTACTTATTAACCACTGCTAAATAAAAGGTTTTACAGTAAATTCAGATAAAGTTTAGACCCGTATCTAAACTCCAGAGAGAGACTGATATAGAGATAAAAGGGGCTTCAATCTCAATACCTTACAGTGCTGGTCCTCAGCAAGATCTGAAAGTACTGGATGCAATACTGAGGAAAGTACGTATGGAACGATAACTTTGGAAGTAGACAGTGAAAAGTTATCTCCTCTAAACAGAAAACATTGACGTCTACAAGGTCCCAGGTGCTGAAAATTCCTCCAGAATGGTACCCTCAGCAACACACAGACCACTGCTCCTGACCCCAGGCCATGGCAGTTTTAAATTAAGGACAGATCCTATGATAACTTGAAAATCTTATTATTGGGAGGGGCCATTCTAACCTCTCCAAGCAGTTAAGGAGATGCCTACGCCAATGGCATTGTATGGAATTGTGTAGTAGAGTTGATTTCTTCTCAACGGAAGAATGAGACATCTACCAAGAGCATTGGAAATTCTGAAAAGTTTTGCCCTAAGGCTACAAAGGCTCTGCAGGAGACTAAGCAATTCTTGAACATGAAATTGCTCAATAGAATTCAGAGTAGATACAAGGGGCAGGCCTATGAGTCTGAATTAGGCAAAATTTAAATAAACATCCACTGCTCAAGCCTGAGAGCTAACAAAGTAGTAGTAATCATTCGGCTGTCCCTGTTCATCTACATGCTAGGAAGCTAAATGAGTGTTCCTTAAATCCACAAAAGTGCCAAACTTATGGATGTCAGGGCCCTTGTAGGCAGTTGTTCTTCCTGAATCCCCAATTGCTAAAACACTGTCCTTCCACAGCATGGATGATCAAACCAAGGACTTTGTTTCTGACTGGGAATAAACCTGCTAAGCATCCTGATGTCTTTCCACTGCCCTGGCATCTAAATAGTTTTACCAGGTGTAGTTGACCATTCTATGTTGCATGAAAGGTTAATGACACTAGTTAAACTCAGTGTTGCATGACAGAGGGATAAGACCAAAACTTGGACTTAGGTTTAAGAACCAAATGGACGATTCCTGGTTAAAGTGTCCCTCCTACAGTCCTGGAGCCAAAGTTGGTTCTGGATTACTTACAAATTCAATTAAAGTTATTTGTAAGTCTTAATTCTTATGCTGAAACCATACATTAATTGAGCATGATTATCTGAAAATAACCCATAAGGCCATGTTTCCTGATGAGGAAAAGCCCTTACCATATAGGAAGTTTCTTTCCGGTCTAAAATCTTCAAGCAGCACATGCCTATTCATCTTGACCGACAAGCATGCATAATTAAAAATCATCCCCACATCACTAGATAAGAATGGGGATATAAAGAATTAACAATATAGTGCATAGAAATTGGGCCAGAAGAAGCAACAGGTCCTTGGCCTTTGGAATACTGTTGACAGAGTGGGCTAACTTGAATAACTGATTCAGTAGAAGTGTCTTGCTCCTAAAGTTGATGCCATCTACCAATGGGCAACAAGTCTTTGACATAACTTACAGAGGGCTGCACACTAACCCAAACAAAGTGCACAGAACAGCAATACCTTCCAGTAAAAACCCTTTGAGGGAACTTGCATGACTGTGGATATATGGTAAGTGGAATGAATACATTCTGCATGTGTACCACAAGTCTGACCATTCTTTGGAAAGGCACGAAAACCATGCTAGAAAACCAACAAGTATATGGGCAGACACTTACTGTTATTCAGTCTCCAAATGTCCAAGAATATCTCCAATTACTTATGGGTGTCTTCCTAAAGAAATACCCTTGGACCATCATTCCCTCTATATACAATCTCCTACTAAAAGAGACTTATGAGAGATCTCTGCTGAAGACAAGGGAAGCTATAAGAAGGACAATAAACCAGTGGAGGACAATCACAAAGAATCACAACTGCCCTTCACCGTCTCCACCATATAACATACTGGTCCCAAGTCTCTCCATGCATGTTAGGAGGCTGCAACTGTCCATATCCCAGAACCTGAATCTGCACTTATCCCCGAAAGGTATAAAATAAGACTACCAATAGATAATCTCGAACTGCATAATCAGACAGGAAGCAAAAGTGTTCTCACTTCCAAACAGAGTGAGTATAAGCATGAGGACATTACCCTGCAGCATCAGAAATGAGTTACCTGTTTTAGTTACTTGTTTCCTCGCTAAAAACTCCTGCTGGGTTGGCGTCTCCACCTCTCTAAGAAGTTGCGAGACGAGACAACGTAAACAGAAGATGATAACTCAAGTTAGACTGAAAATCCATCAGCATGTCTGTCTGTCTCGAATTCATTTCCCCACAGGAAAGAGAAAGAAAGCGAACCTCCTATTAAAGACGGTTAAGGACCCAATTAAGCGTTGTACAGCAAAACGCGGCCTTCAGCTCTGCGCGACTTTAAAAGACAAGACAAGCCAAGGCAGACACAAAGGGAGATTGTGTCCGAGGACAAGAAAAGTTACAAAATGCTCTCAAATTGGAGAAAGCGTTGGTTCTCTTCTCCAATATTTAGTGCGCGCCAAAATACGCTCGCCAAAATACCTAAGACAATCAAGATATATTCTCTACGTGGCCTCTATCGTCAACAAAATGAGAATACAGGAAGGCGTAATGTGGCAACAAACGCCGACCAGCCCAAAATGAGTTCCTCCAATTCCATTCACTCTCTTCTTCCGTCAGCGGGCGACGGAAGGAGACAGCTGCCGACAGCAGGTAGACAAAGAGCTTAAAGGATTTCTCTTTCTCCGCAACCCTTGGAAACAAAAAGTGACACTTATCAATGAGAGGTGACAGTAGCTAAGTGCTGTAACGAATCCACCACGACTCAATGAGAGCAAGACAATTTAAGCGACTCGAGACTCGGCCAAGTTCCCACTCCGCACGATTCAACTGCGTTCACACAAGTCAACAACGTCCACAGCAGGGTTCCCATATGTATCAGACCAAATTATCACACCAAATCTCTTCAAATTATCGTATTTTGATTAATAATAGTTCATCGTACAGAGGGTCAAATTATCGTACTCATACGATAATTATCATACGTCTGGGAACCCTGGCTCCGCAGTCTGCACGAGTCGACAGAAGGAGAATGAGAACGAGGCGCCAAAAGTGGGAGGCGGTGGGAGAGGAATTACAACAACACTCCCGCCACGTCCGAAAGCGATCGTACATACTTGAAAGCATTCTTATATGAAACTAAGTTAGAAATGTCTGAAGCTAGAATATCTAACTTGGCAAGAACTGTAGATACTACAGACAGTGTAGACTTGAAAAAGAAACATTATTTGAGGCAGTAGTAAGAGATTTGCCGATAGCCAAAGAGGAAGCACGCAAAGAACAAACACAAACACTACAAAGAAAAAGGAATATGCTAGCATACAAGAATTTAGAATAACCAAAACATGAGAGATAAACAGTCGACCGAGTCGACATATCTAAACATGTAAAACTCGCTACAGATACATTATCATCTCAATAAAATGTCTACACCTATATCATATATGTACTATTAAGCCTATGCATGCTAACACCTGAAACTAGGTGTTGAAGACGACAGAATGTCCCTACGGAGCGAGCATTAACGCTTACCGAGAACCGACCCAGTTCCCTGGCAGCGGACGTTTCCAACTGTTGCAGGGCAGTCCTAGGCTCGGGCTACGTACAGACGAGGGCACCAACACCTTACTTCTAACAGGGAACGCGAAAATGAGCGCACACTGGAGGGATTCAGAAATTTCCCAGCACAAACTAAGTTCAAATTGTATTAGAACTAACAATAGGTTAATGTTCTAACTTCTCGTTACACTTTTCCTGAACCGAATGGGGAGTAGAAGGCGGAGCTACAATGAAAGTCAATAGTAGCCTACTGAAATGCCTCGTCTGAGTAGGGATAGCCTGACAGGTTTAAGCCCTGATCTAACTAATTACTTTCGCAATCTATTAGTTCCATCGCAATCTATTAGTTCCAGTCTTCCTATATCTGACATATTCAGGCATAAATTTCTCAGAATAATTCCCTACATTCTTCACATCTAGTAGTTCCAAAATCACACCCTGTACCCCTGCCAGTACAAAGGAATATTGATAAACTTCCAATTTCACCATCCTGGTTACACCAAAACATTCCTACATAGCGTGATGTTATTGGTTTTACTTCCGGTGGAAGATATCGTAGGAAAATGAAATTACAATACCATAAACAGGTGTAAAACAGCCAAACTTCATAGAATACCAACAATCGCCTAGCTAAAATGGCGGCTAGGAGAATTCTGACGAGAGCTAAAACATTCGAAACACCTGGTGGAGAACAGGTCAACTAGACAGTCATCCGGGCAGCCATTCGATTTTTTTGTTTGAATGCAGACTCGCCTAATCGGCGGAGAGATACGTACAGCTAAATTTAACAGTAGGTAAGATTCATCTCAAATAATTATAATTTAATCTTAGTTCAGATGGTGTAAGTTCTGTATGAGATGGAAATTCCAAAGGGATTTGTGCTTCTTTTATGAGTTGAATATTTTGTTGATCTATACTGAGAAACAAACACTGGTCCTTTCTTAATCTTATTTTCATCTATATAGAAGTATTTCATTTTTCTTGGGATTAACGTACTTAATAAAACCAATTTATGCATTGTAATGAGGCAAAGGATTGATCCTTCCATTACCAGGACCTTTCATAATCTAAGTATGTACAGGCAGTCCCTGGGTTACGACGTTTTCGGCTTATGACGTTCCGAGGTTACTAGGCTTTTCAATTATATTCATCAGAAATTATTTCCAGGGTTACAACGCATGTTCCAGGGTTACGACGCATGTTCCAGAGTTACGACGCCTACAAATGCTGATCTGGCAGATGAAATATGACACCAAAAATGCAAAATAATCAATATTTAAAGGTTTTTTGGATGAAAAATGCAATAAGAATGCAGTTTACATAGTTTTGAATGCACCTAAAGCATTAAAAGTAAGGTTTTCTTAGGATTTTTGACAATGTTCCAGCTTACGACAATTTTCGGCTTACGACGCGTCTCAAGAACGGAACCCCGTCGTAACACTGGGACTGCCTGTATATATTAGTGAATTTCAGTAAGAACTACATACCTAAATTATTAACCCTTAAACGCCGAAGCGGTATTTTAAAAATCGTCTCCTGTATGCCGGCGGCGTTTGCAAGTGAGCGCAGAAGCAGAAAAAATGTTTTAAAAAATCACAGCACGCTTAGTTTTCAAGATTAAGAGTTCATTTTTGGCTCCTTTTTTTTCATTGCCTGAAGTTTAGTATGCAACCATAAGAAATGGAAAAAAAAATATAATTATCATATATAAATATTGGGATATATGACAGAGCGAAAAAAATTTCATAATTGTATACAAATCGCGCTGTGAGCAAAACGGTCAAAGCTAACGAGTTAATTTTTTTTGTTGTATTGTACACTAAATTGCAATCATTTTGGTATATAACACATTGTAAAATTATCAAGGCAACACAAGAGAAAATATTATCACAAAATGATGCATAAATTCTAACACGCAGGCATAAAAAAAAAAAAGTTTTCAAAAATTCACCATTAATCGAAATATTATGCTAGAGACTTCCCGTTTGTTGCAAAATGAAGGTAATTGATTGAATATTACTAAACTGTAAGTGTTGTAGCTTACAATTGCAGTTT
Organism: Macrobrachium nipponense; assembly: GCF_015104395.2. Lineage (NCBI taxonomy): Eukaryota > Metazoa > Arthropoda > Malacostraca > Decapoda > Palaemonidae > Macrobrachium > Macrobrachium nipponense. The sequence goes on along the minus strand of NC_087205.1, from coordinate 65,460,827 downwards.
TAGACCATTTCGGTCGAGTTAAAGTTGACCGAAGGACGAATTTTTTCTATTTATCGTTATTTATATGAAAATATTTCAAAACTGATGAAAGCTACAACCACGGATTGTTTTTAGTTGTATTCTACATGAAATTGCGCAAATTTTCATATCATAAAACTTTATGTAACGGCTAATATAAAATGGTGCAAACATTACGACAATCGGCCAAAAAATTGATTATTTTTTCGGAAGAGTTACTGCGCGGACGTAAGGAAAAAGTTTATTTCATAAATTCACCATAAATCAAAATATTGTGTTAGAGACTTCCAATTTGTTGCAAAATAAAGGTAAATGATTGAATATTACTAGAATGTAATAGTTTTAGCTTACAATTGCGTTCTTTTACCATTTCGGTCGAGTCAAAGTTGACCGAAGGTTGAAAATTTGGCACTTATCTTTATTTATATGAAAATATTTCAAAACTGATAAAAGCTACAACCATGGGTTGTATTTTGTTGTATTCTACATGAAATTGCACACATTTTCATATATTAAACCTAATGTAACGGCTAATTTAAAATGGTGCAAACATTACGACAATTGGACAAAAAAATTTCATATTTTTTTTTAAAGTTACTGTGCGGACGTACGGAAAAAGTTTTTTTCATAAATTCACCATAAATCGAAATATTGTGCTAAAGACTTCCAATTCGTTGCAAAATAAAGGTAAATGATTGAATATTACTAGAATGTAAAAGTTTTAGCTTACAATTGCGTTTTTTTACCATTTCGGTCGAGTCAAAGTTGGCCGAAGGTTGATATTTTGGCACTTATCGTTATTTATGCCACTTATTGTTATTTATATGAAAATATTTCAAAACTGATAAAAGCTACAACCATGGGTTGTTTTTTGTTGTATTCTACATAAAACTGCACACATTTTCATATATTAAACCTAATGTAACGGCTAATTTAAAATGGTGCAAACATTACGACAATTGGACGAAAAAATTTCATATTTTTTTCGAAAGTTACTGCGCGGACGTAAGGAAAAAGTTTTTTTTCATAAATTCACAATAAATCAAAATATTGTGCTAGAGACTTCCAATTTGTTGCAAAATGAAGGTAAATGATTGAATATTACCAGAATATAAGAGTTTAGCTTACAATTGCGTTTTTTTACCATTTCGGTCGAGTCAAAGTTGACCGAAGGTTGAAATTTTGGCATTTATCATTATTTATATGAAAATATTTCAATATTTATAAAAGCTACAACCATGAGTTGTTTTAAGTTGTATTCTACATAAAATTGTGCACACTTTTATATATAATACTCGTTGTAATGGCTAATATAAAATGGTGCAAAAATTATGTCAAAGTGACGAAATAATTTCTGAGATGTGTTGCTGATGCTTTTTAGTGCGAGAAGAAAGAAATTCGTGCTTGCGCACCTGGGTAACGATTGTAAACAAAACAACCCCTTGATCCATGACCTCCCATCATCCCCCAAGGCGCGTGATTCAAAAGTTTTTGTCTAGTAGGCCTACAACTATTTTTCCGCGAATTTTTAAAAAACTTTTTTTATATCGACTTACCATACGTCCAATTGGCACCCAACAGACAATTTATATCGACGTTTAATACGTCCAAACGGTGTTAAAGGGTTAAAAGTCTTCTAATGGTAGCCATAATATAAGCCAAACTGTATCAAGCTAATAAAGGGATTAAATACTTAATAGTTATACTTGAAATTGTTTATGTAACCCTATTATGGCCTTTCAACTTTTGAGCCTTTAATACACAATAACCAGAGAACAAGAATGATTTTAGTAACTATACATTCTCCTAAATAATAGTAATATGGAGGTAACAGGTATCAGTACCAGTATCAGCTTTAAAAGTTGGTATCGGTATCGGCCAAAAATTTGGTATCGTTGCATCCCTAGTTCAAAAACCAAAAACATCCCCCTATAAATACTTATACCTGCCTCTTTTAAATAGTTTCATCATGAAAAATGTATTTAGTCACAAATAATATGGAAATGCAGTACCTAGTAAATAAATCTTTATGAAAATCCTGCAAATAGGTAAATTTTTTGTGAATAATAAGGATATACGTTCAAAAAAAAATTCCTTGAATAGGTGATTACCTGGATTAAAAACACCAAGGCTGTCAGATAATGGTGAAACCCAGGTATCTACAGGTGTTCAAGGGCAACTTCATACCATTCCTTACCTTACCTTGTCAATACCGCATAACTGTAAATACTAATATGCTTATAAACAACATCTCACTTTAAACTGGAAAAACTTATGGAAAAGACAATTATCCACCTTTTTAAGGGGGCCGGCCGGAACCCCTATATATGGTGGTATAGGGCGAAAAATGCAAAGTCATGAAAAAAGTCATGGAGCTTCATATGGCAATTGAGAATACGTATACGAAATATTTCGTCAAAATTCCTCTTACTTTTGTAGTTACAGTGTAATTAGTAAACACAACTCAATAAGCCTAAAACATTCATCCGTACAAGAAAATGCAATATTTCTTCAGTTATTGTAAATTTTGATCATTATTGGCAAAGAAATTGTGAGAAATGGCATCTGCAGAGATTCCATGGCTCACAGAAGCGAGTATCTGTCTGGTAACTCTGGTTCAACCATGAATCAGTAGGAACACAGACTTCAAGTAGACTACACGTTCGAGTTTCACCTCGTGACATTTGCTTGTTTTTACGTGTGTTTATGTATGTTTCGGCAAGAAGTTCATCATGCCAATGAGGAAAAGACAAGGAAAACATCTCGCTAACATACAGACGAAGAAAAATCGCTCAAGTATTATTACAGAATATCGTAATATACGCGTAGTTAGTGAAGAGAGAGGGGAGGGTTGCCTAGTAATGCCCCCTTCTTGCCTGACAGCACACGTCACACTGTGCCCAAGGCTACGATCTTTGAGCAAAGAGATCTTCATTTATGATAAATAACACAGTTTTGGTTTTTTAATACCCAAAATGGAATATGAAATTCATAATAATCATGATTTATTACATTGTCTTTGTAAAAAGAGTACAACTTCGAGTTTCACCTCTGACATTCTCTTGCATTTAAGTTTGTTTACCTTTGTTTCGGCAAGAATGTCATCATGCCAAAGAGGAAAACACAAGGAAAACATCTCGCTAACATAAAGAAGAAAATTCTTTGTAATAAGCCGACTTAGTGAAGGGGAAAGAGGGGGTTACGTAGGAAGGAGTGCCTCATCTTGCCTCAAGCAGTGCCCCAGGCTACGATATATGAGCAAAGGGATCATCATTTATGATTAAATTATGATAAATAAAATAGTTTTGGTTTATTATTATACAAAAAAGAAATATACATTCATAATAATCATTATTTATTAACATTGTCTTTATAGAAATACGAAGGAAAACTTTGAACGCCCGTATCTCAAAACTATACTTATTGACCTTCAAAATCTATCTCCTCACGTAGTTTTAAAGCTATAACATTGGAATTTGGTATATAACTCAGAAAGACATTATAGAACAATCAAATAGAGCCCTTTTTTCAAATTTTTGTTTCGTCTTTTTTTTATAAAAATCTTTCTCGTGATTTATAGGGTTTATTTTTTTACCATATTGAAAAATTCATATCTAGCAAAAAAATGACTTTTAGAAAAAAAACTCTCCATTTGATTGGAGGTCTACATTACGTCTATATATGGTAGTAATCCCAGGTCTTAATATTAAATATCAAGGGAGGAGATAGAATTGGAAAAATGGTTATTTTCGGGATAAATTGCCCTGGTGTCACAAAACCGAAGGTCAGAGGCGAAAATCATATGCGGTTTGGAGATGTCCCAAGTCACCTTATTAAGTGGTATGAATGTCAAAGTCCTGTCGTTAAAAAGCAGCATTAGCCGGCCGGCCCCCTTAATACACTTTGAAAAAAAATATAAGCAAACCATTCTTTTTCTCTCTGTCTTGTCAATCACACAAAATTCAGTGGGTAGGTACTAGACTACCTGTGTTTATCCACAGCCACATGCAGTTTTATACATCAAATTTATCAGTTGTTACCACATTGTATTACTATAAATAGTATAAAAAATGTGTATGTGAACTACTGTACTTGCCTGTTGGGTGCTACACTTACATTATCCATATGCATAACTCAAACAGGCTACTACAGCTGTATTTGAGATAAAGGTAATGGTAATGAAATTTATATTTTACTTACTGAAGACAATCATACTACAAGTACGTACCATCATTATGCTTTACCATTATCATAATATTAATAAAACTGATTGTCTGCCTTCTGCATTAAGTAGACCAAGCTAAAGTTTACATTCTCAGAATCAACTGATTCTGGCCTACTACTGAAATAATTAGGAGAATCATTTTTAAGTTGCTTAAAGAAATGGATTAATACTGGATTATTATTATAATCTTGTACATAAATGTAAAGCAGGTACTATACAGTGGACCAACGCTATATTGTGGTTCAGCATTCGCGGCTCCAGTGAATCGCAGACTTTTCTGTGGATTATATCTTCAAACATATCATGGAAAATTCACCAATTTGCATATTTTTTCATTTGGTTTTAGGTACCATAATGTGCCAATTTCCAGTTATCGGAACCGACAATGGAGTTATAGCGTTGATACATACCTAATAATCGCCATTAGCTGGTTATCAGCGCCATAAATCGCCAGTTTTCGGTTATTGGCGATTTTCGCTTTTTAATCAAACCGTTGAAACAGAACCACCACAGATAACCGGGGACTGCCTGTATTCACTAATTACTGTATTTTTATTTAATTTTTGCGACTAAATACATTTTTAATGATAAATTATTTACTAATTTTCAAATATTAATAGTGCTGTAAACACAACAAAATATAGATTAATTATAAAAAATGTTGTAAATTAGGTAAGATTTTATCACAATTCTTGCTTTTCCCAATCTTTTACTTTTACAAAGTATCCCACTCAGGGGGAGGGATGTAGGCCTAACTATCAATCACCTTTACATATTAACCAAGGGTAGCACCTGGGCAAAGAGTTTCTCTCACTCGAATTATTCTCTCTTTCTCTGTCATAAAACATGAATAACTTCCATCTTTTTTATATTTATTGTAAGAATAACCGCTCTCTTTTTTTCCAAACTTATTTTCTCTTTCTCTGTCAAATCATGAATAATTTCACTCTTCTGATATTTAATGTAATGACAACCCCCTCTCTCTGTACTGTATACAGTATATCCTTTAATGAAATATGAATTACTGTACATTAACATAAAAATATGAAACTAAAACTCCCGGAAGTTCACGAAGCCATCATTGAATGAGCACGTGCATATATATGTACATTTTTTTATTATTTGCTTTTGATGTAGGCTCCATGACATGCTACTGGAGGCAGCCAATCAAACACCAAGGTACCAGCTTTCTTCATTCCTAATTAGCTAGTAGCAAGACACGCTATTGTCTGGAAGGGTTGGAAGTGGCCAATCACACATCAGGGTACCAGTTTTGCTGGTTGCAGATTGGCTTGTAGCTTTGATGCTTTGTGAGGAAGTTTTTCCTCTTTTTTTATGGTTGATTTTAGTTTGCTGTTTGCTGATACTACTATATATGCTTATAACCTAGTTTTGTTAATTAATCTTTATTTACCCCTTCCTCTCTCTTTCTTAGGGGTAAGTTGATTAGTTTTCACATAACTGTAAGCCATGTATTTTTAAGGGTAATGATGTTAGATGACTGAAATATTAGTGTTTGAACAATTAACCCCTTGTAGACAGGTAAAATATGTGTTCAAGATCATACAGTAGTTTGAATGAATTTGAGGGAAAAATGTTCCAAGTGCCATTTATCACTATTGGCAACTCTTCAGATTGCTTTACAAGTCAGTGTGCTGGGAGAGAGGTAGCTGTCTCAGAACTTCTACCAGCAGAGATAACATGTCTGGAAACCACTCCCCCTGAGGCCATAATGGAGTAACTAACGTCATCATGAGATTTTGGGACCTCATCACTTGTTCAGGACTTGATGGAACAGACAAAAAATGGAGGAAAAAGCTTATAAAGTCCAGATTATCCCATGGAAGTTGCAGGGCTTCCTCTGCCACTGCATTTGTACCCAGAACTGCTGTACAATATCTCTCCAGCTTCATGTTGTACCCTGTTGAGAAGAGGTCTATACCTGGTCTTCCCAAAGAGGTAAACATTCTACTATGGTCATCCTAAGACTTTGGAGCCTGACAAAGGAGTTCCTCTTCATTCACCCTCTCCGGATCTGCTCAAGTTCTCTGACGCCTCCTCCAAAGGTTGGGGTACTCATCTTAAAGAGCTCCTGGCCTCGGAGACATGGAGTGCACAGGACAAACAGCTCCACATCGCATGTTGGAACTGAAGGTAGTTTTCCTGGGTCTTCAAGAGTTTCGAGTAAGGGAGCCAGGAACTCCGTTGTTCAACCTCTCAGAATGGTCGCAGTATGCACCCCAATGAACAGATCTGGGACCATGAACAGTAGATCTCTAGCTTCCTGTTGAAATGTAGTGAAGAGGTCTAACAAGGGTCTTCTCCAAGTAGACAAAGGAGACAACAGGATAACCCAAGGGGATGTCCTATGATAATATTCTCCATTTGAATACGTTCTAGATATCCTACTGTTAACTCGTGCATTGCAGGCAGAGATGTCCTCATGCTGCCAAAGGAACATGCATTTCCAACAAAGGAGACATCATATAAGGTGATCCCTATAATAACATACATTCAGTAAGCTACTCATCAGAGGAGGTGTCCTATGATGACAGGACCCCACCCCCGACTCCCTTTGACGACGGAACCACCATGGTGACGTTCATGATCAACATTGCGCAATGCTATAGACAGATCTTAATTTCTGCAGAGACAAGAACAAATAGGATATTGAGATACAGTACTGATTTGTTACTTGGATATGTAGAGATAAGTTAGGAATTGTAACCGACCTAACCTAACCCAACACTAAACTCTTGAAGATAAATAAAATAACCTTGCAGAATTCATGATGCCAGAAGAATATGCTCTGGGAAAATTGAAGAGTAGGTCTAATAAAGATAAGCCCAAACCACCTAACCTAGGCTAGGAACTCCACACTTAGGCTAGACCTAGAACCCAACCACTTAGGATAGGTTAAGGGGGCCGGCCAGCTAATGCCATTCTTTAAGGACAGGACTTTGATATTCATACCACTTAATAAGGTGACTTGGGACATCTCCAAACCCCATATGATTTTCGCCTCTGACCTTCAGGTTTGTGACGCCAGGGCGATTTATCCCGAAAATAACCATTTTTCAAATTCTATCTCCTCCCTTAATATTTAATATTAAGACCTGGGATTACTACCATATATAGACCTGATGTAGACCTCCGATCGAATGAGTTTTTTTTCTAAAAGTCATTTTTTTGCTAGATATGAATTTTTCATTAAGGTCAAAAAATAAACCCTATAAATTTGGAAAACAAAATTTATTAAAAAAAAAGACGAAACAAAAATTTGAAAAAAGGGCTTCATTTGATTGCTCTATAATGTCTTTCTGAGTTATATACCAAATTCCAATGTTATAGCTTTAAAACTAAGTGGGAAGATAGATTTTGAAGGTCAATGACTATAGTTTTGAGATACGGGCGTTCAAAGTTTTTCTTCGTATTTTTATAACGACAATGTTAATAAATAATGATTATTATGAACGTATATTTCTTTTTTGTGTATTAATAAACCAAAACTATTTTATTTATCATAATTTAATCATAAATGATGATACCTTTGCTCATATATCGTAACTTGGGGCACTGCGTCAGGCAAGACGGGGCACTCCTTCCTACACAACTCTCTCACTCTCTCCTTCACTAACTTGGCTTATTACAGCAAATTTTCTTCTTCTGTATGTTAGCTAGCTGTTTTCCTAGTATTTTATGTAAAAGCAAGCGAATGTCAGAGAAGAAATTCGAACGTGTAGACTACTTGAAGTACGTGCTCGCACTGAATCATGGGATACTCACCGAGTCCCCTCTGCGACTCACGGAATCACTACTGCCATTTCTCACAATTTCTTTTACTATAATTATCAAAATTGACAATAACAGAAGAAATGTTGCATTTTCTTGTACGGATGAATGTTTTAGGCTTATTGAGTTATGTTTACTAATTACCCTGTAACTACAAAAGTAAGAGGAATTTTGACGAGATATTTTGTATACGTATTCTCAATTGCCATATGAAGCTCCAAGAAATTTTTCATGACTTTGCATTTTTCACCCTATACCCCCATATATAAGGGTTCTGGCCGGCCCCCTTCAGTCGAGGTTCGAACTTGCTAAGCTAGGCCTCGAACTGAACCACTTAGGTTCAAACTAGCTAGCCTAGGCTAGGCTAAGAACTTGACCACTTGCTCTAGGCTAAGATGGTAAAGTTAGGTTCAAACTAGCTAGGCTGGGCCAAGAACTCCAACTACTTACTGGGCTAAGCACCCAACCACTTAGGCTAAGCTAAGAGGTTAAAGGTAGGTTCAAACTATGCTAGGCTAGGCTATGCTAGGCTAAGCACTCAACCACTTAGGCTAGGCTAGGCTAGGATGGTAAAGGTAGGTTTGAATTAACTAGGATAGACTAGGCTATGCTAGGCTAAGAACTCGACTACTTAGGCTAGGCTAAGTGTGTAAGGGAAGTAGTTCCTCATCGTTCCTTCATCTTGAAGTCTTCTTGGTCTAGACTCAAGTACCTAACCAACAGAACTTCACTGTAAAGGAACCAACCTATTGAGGACTAACTCTAATTATTTGTGTCAAAGTAGAAATGTTTGGTCAATATTTTTGCAGGAATAACCCAAATTGAAAATAAACAATGAAACAAGAGAATTCTTCAAATCTGGGAAGGGTTGAAGTCTTCTGTTAACACACTGTCAATTCCGATAATGTAGGGCCATATGGGCTTGATTGAACAAATCCATTGACTTGTTGTGAAGGACAAAACCACTGGGGATTAATCTTGTGTGTTGATGCCCTGGAACGTCCATCGGACCCTACCAAGGGAATGCCCGTCAATCGTTTACTGTGACCAAAAGACACTGCACAGACATGCTATGAGCTACAGCCATCTAGTTAAGAATGTGTGTCTGTCACTGGCCATGAAGTCATGTAAAAGGATTGTCGGCATACGTGGCACTGTCTAGGAGAAAGAGAAGCATAAGCAATACACCTTTGCCTTGACAAGTCACGACCACTGACTGGAAGGTAAACAACGACATAGGACCTTCATTGACGGTGGTAAAAATAAATTGAGCTAGTTTGCTATGCTGTTTTCCCCATTCCCCTAGTAGTGGATAGGGGTACTGACATTTATATGTAATTGCTTGGTAAATTACTTGAATAAAACATAAGTTTCAGAGGTTTGGTATTACATATCACTGTCCATTTTGTTTGTTTGTATGGTGTGTCTACATTGCAAGGAACCAGTGGTTATTCAGCAACGGGACCAATGGCTTTACGTAACTTCCGAACCACGTCGAGAGTGAACTTCTATCACCAAAAATACACATCTCTAACTCCTCAATGGAATGCCCAAGAATTGAACTTGCAGCCACCAAGGTGGCAGGTCAAAACCATACCGATCACGCCACTAAGGTGCTTTCACTGTCCATTTAGATGAGTTTTCCTTTTATGAATCTGATGAAAATCTGCCATAGTGTGGAGTTCACCGAGTTTCAATCATCTCCTGAGCTGCCTTAACTTTTTTAACCAATTGCTCAGAACCAAAATCAATTGCTGGTTTTAATAACTGGATATGAAGCAACTGATCATTTCTGAGCATTTGCTTGAGCCTGAGTATCTACTCTAAGCATTTGCTATTAGCAAAAGCAATTAATAGTTTTTATTCATTGGAACTGAAGCAATTGCTTTGAAATCTAAGCAAAACTTTTGCTTGACCTTTTATTCATCAGGCCCAGTGTATAACAATAGCATTTATCCACTCTGGGTATGTGTCCATATATATGTAGCCACACGCAACACATCTAAGATAAGCTATACCACTAGTCAATTGTGAGAAAGAAAGGCAACCACATAGTTTACCTAAGTTATGCATGTGTTTTTACATACACATACAGACTGAAAACTACACTACATTCTTGTATTGCATACCATTCTCTACTTTTATCAAATGAATGGCAATAAAGATACTGTACCAGAGAGAGAGAGAGAGAGAGAGAGAGAGAGAGAGAGAGAGAGAGAGAGAGAGAGAGAGAGAGAGTGTGTGCTATTGTTATTGTTTAATCTCATTAAACTGAATATTATTTGAAAACTAGTACTGTATATTATTATTTTACCATAAGATGTAATAATGTCCTTAAAGATATACTTATACATGCACTTCCAGCCCAAACAGAGAGCGAGAGTTACCACTATGACATACGTGTGGAGAGAGAGAGAGAGAGAGAGAGAGAGAGAGAGAGAGAGAGAGAGAGAGAGAGAGAGAGATATGGACGCATACATAGTAAATGCGTAGTGTTTTATAAAGTTAAAAAAAGATGATCATGGTATTTTATGTACTATTGTGTGATTTGTGTGTATTTTACATAACTTTAGTGTATAGTATTTTACATATCTTGTAAGCATGACCAGTAAGTAGGTAAAACTATAGAATTCTGCTTTGTTTTTGTGTCCAGTACTGTATTGTGTGTAATTTTAGAAGCAAGTACTAATTGAATGCATATTTTAGAAAATGAAAATATCAAAATACGATAGTCAATTATTTTATGTGAAATTCCTGGTCACTAGCGGATTCTGTTACTTAGCAGGAGGGGCAGACCCCCCAAACTATCTATCAAATTGAGGTGTCACTGTATTAATCAAATATCACAATTTTTGAAAGTAAATTGTATTTTTCCTAGCTATACAAACCTGAGGTCCTTTATATCAGGGATTACTTTCAGCAGAAACTGGAATACAGCTGATTAAATTCTTGAACAAGGTTAGGCAGTAACTACCGTCTGGCCTGCCCAGATGTAAACACTTCTCTTTGCCTTTCGGCCAGGTTTCAGATTGAGGGGTGGCATGAGGGGTTTGTATAGTTAGGAAAAATAAAATTTACTTTCAAATACTGTGATTTGTTCCTACACGATATACAAACTCTCCGTCATTTACATAAGGAAGATTTACTGATTGGTGGGAGGAATGTGAGTGCCTCTAGAACTGACGAGTTCTGCACACCTGGCCTATCCCTCCTGGTCGTAAGACTGAGGAGTGCCCTGCCTCCAACAACTTGATCGGAGTATAGGAACTGCATGATCAAGAGTCAGACTTCTGGCCTTTTCGAAATGAGTGAGGAATCGTAATTCCTCCGAAAAAGGGCTGGGAAGAATAATTAAGAGTCGGAGGCATTAATGCAAAGTTCTGGGAAGGGTTTACATTATTGCCAGTCTCTTTCCTCCCCTTGCTAGAGGAAGGAGCGGGATTGCTTCTATGATTCTGATATGCAAAATAGAAATGTAGCTCGATGTGCACGCTTACCGCATCAATCACCTAACCAGCCAGCATAAGTTCAAGTCCTATCCTGAACCTGAAGGAAGAAGAGTAGAAGGACGAAGAGGGGAAGGTGGAGAGGCCAGTTACTCTCGCATCCTTCTTACCTCTAGAATCGCACATCATAAGTGAGATGCAACTTGCCCTCTTGAAGGAGCTGGGTAAGCAAACACAACTTGTGAGCATCCACCACAAGTCCGAGGAAAACAGGTTCCAAGGACCTGTCTGCAGACCTGGAACTGCTCGCTCTCTTACAGAGCAAACAGTGAACATATCCAACTGCAGAGGAGTTTCTCACGATCTCGCAAGACTCGGAGGAACACATGTCATAAGACACTTCACCATTTCAATAGGAAGCTAGAGGTTTACTGTTCATGGTCCCAGATCTGTTCATTAGGGTGGAGGACTCCCTTGTGCAAACTGCAAACATTCTGAGAGGTTGAACGACAGAGTTCCCCGCCTCCCATACTCAAACTCATGAAGACCCAGGAGAACTGAGCTACCTTCAGCTCCAACATGCAACGTGGAGTCGTTTGTCCTGTGCACTCCATGCCTCCAAGGTCAGGAGCTCTTTTAGATGAGCACCCCAACCTTCGGAGGAGGCGTCTGAGAACATGAGCATATCTGGAGAGAGTGAATGAAGAGGAACTTCCTTTGTCGGGCTCCAAAGTCTTAGGATGACCATAGTAGAATGCTTACCTTGTTGGGAAGACCAGGTATAGACCTCTTCTCAACAGGGTACAACAGGAAGCCGGAGAGATATTGTTCAGTAGTTCTAGACAGAGATGCATTGGCAGAGGAAGCCCTGCAACTTCCATGGGATAATCTGGACTTTATAAGCTTTTTCCTCCATTTTTTGTCTGTTCTGTCAATTCCTGAACAAAGTGATGAGGTCCCAAAATCTCATGATGATGTTAGTTACTCCGTTGGCCTCAGGTGGAATGGTTTCTAGACCTGTTATATCTGCTGGTAGAAGTTCTGAGACAGCTACCTCCCTGTCACAATCTTCTATGTCAACCCCATGTGGAGAGGTACCACTGGTCATTACAGCGCCTCAGCGGCGTGATTGGTATGGTCTTGACCTGCCACCTTGGTGGCCACAAGTTCAATTCTTGGGCATTCCATTGAGGGGTTAGAGATGTGTATTTCTGGTGATAGAAGTTCACTCTCGACATGGTTCAGAAGTCATGTAAAGCTGTTGGTCCCGTTGCTGAATAACCACTGGTTCCATGTAATGTAAAAACACCATACAAACAAACAAAACACACCACAGGTTGTTATAGTCCCTATCTCTTCATGGGTGAAGACTTTTCAAGTATCTACTGCGAGCGAGAGGCTGTTCTCGAAAAACAGTGAAATGTCAGGACATATGAGAACATCATCAACCTGTGTGTGCCAGGAAAAGTGGTCTGTCTACAGTGATTGGTGTCGTAGACAGGGTATTTCTCCACTCTGCTTCTATTCAATAAATAGCTGATTATTTAGTATTTCTGAGAGCAGGAAAACATCTTTCTGTGTCAGCTGTAAAGGGTTATAGGGCTGCTCTAGGTATGGTCCTAAGGATGAAAGACTTAGATATTTTTGCTTTGTGGCAAGTATCTATGATGGTCAAGAGCTTCAAGCAGTCCTGTCCTCCTAGATAACTTTAATCCCCTAGATTGGATTTAACTCTGGGTTGTTGTACGACGTAAAATACACCAGAGGCTGGAAGTCTTTAGTTTTGGAATTTATTCCAGAATTCATTGCTAAGACATAGAATCCTGCAATTTTGATTACAGATTTGTATCCTTTTCTATATCTTTTTTGGGAGACTGCAGATAATGACCCCGACAAAATGTTATGTCCCGTCAGAACACTGCATGCTTATTTAAAAAGAATCGACATCTCAGACCAGCGAGTCAAAGATTTTTTGTTTGCACAGGTTGGGTCAAGAAAGAAGTGTTCAGGAAAAGTTTCTTTTTGGTTAAGAGAAACAATCAGGAATGAATATTCAACAGTGTCAACAGAGTCAGATTACCCTAGGGCAAGAGCCCACGAAGTTAAAAGGTCTGAGCTCTTCCATGGCATTTAAGAAGAATATGTTTATTCATAGAATATCAAGAGCTGGTTCATGGTTACGCCAAACCACTTTCAATTCCTTTTACTTAAGGGATGTTTGCCTTAGGTCCTTGGACAATTTTTCCTTGGGTCCGGTGGTGGCTGCTCAACAAACTGTATAGCTTATCCAGTGCCCCTTGGCAGGTCAGTTTGAATCTGGTCTTAGATGAGGGTATGAAAGTGAAATGAATGAGATAACTGGTCTCTTTTCCTGCCTATTTTCTATCTCCTTCTTCACCAACAGGCAGTATGAAGATTCGCAGACTCACACATCCGCGGATTTCTCTCGGGAACATGTCTCTGCATTATTCGCAAAAAAATTTGCCTATTCATGGTATTTTTCTATGAGAAATATCCACAAATTCCTGGTTTTTTTTTTTATCAATTTCATCATAAAATGAGCTTTGTGATAAAAATATTAAAAAACCAAGAATAAAAATTTTTAGTGGGTTTTTCTTGAGTTTTAACTAATAAAAGAGGCTGTTTTCAGCATTTTTAGAGGGGTTCCAACTATTCGCAGATTCTACTATTCATGGGGGGGTCTGGTATGCATCCCCGTGAGTACGGGGAGAACACTGTACTGTCATAAGCTGAAACGAACAAGATACAGGTGAGTGAAGTAGCCATACTGGTAATCATGGTTAAGATACCTATCAGGGAGAGAGGAATAATAACATGCCTACATAAGTAGATACATTGGTTTGTTATTAGAACAGATAGCCTCTTATCTTCCACAGATGCAGTGAACTGTGACATTGTATAGAAACCCAGAAGTCTGAATCTATGATATTCACATATATCTTAGGTTTTGAAATAATGGTCAGTTTGTCTTAAAGTTCTTCCAATTGGGAAACTGATCAAAGGTGGCAAGCCTCCAGTTGGTTAGTAGTACTTACCTCCCACCAAGGATAAATCTATCCTAATGTTAAGACCGAGGGTTTGTTTCGTATATGAACAAATGACAAATTTTTTTAATAATTTTGTATTTTTCATAACTAACAAACCTGAGGTCTTAACATACAAAGGCCCACCTCTAACCACCACTCTGACAATATACCTATTGGTTGGAAGAATAACTGGTGTGGTCACAGGTTGCCAGGGTCTATGTGGGTGGTCCCACATAACTTGTGACCAAGCACAGATGCCAAGAGTATCTTTCATACACAATTTTGGTAACTTTACTGGTTTCCAGCTGGCACTAGAAGATTTATCCTAATGTTAAGGCCTTGGGTTTGTGAGTTATGAAAAACACAAATTGATTAAAAAATCTGACATTTTAAATGTGAATATATGTTGCCAATAATAGTTACGGTGCCATAACATACCTAACAGAGATGTCGTTAATGAAACTCGAGGACTTTGGGCAAGACTAATAATACAGTAGAACCCCAGACCTCAACCATATCAAAAGTCAACATAAAATGGTTTCGACACCAAATTTTGAGTAAATTTGCATTAGAGTTCGAACAAAAATGATATTTTAATGATAAAATAAGGTTTCACGTATACTTAACAAACAATTACATTAGCTGTATGCTTTCTTACCTGGCAGTCGAAAATGCAAATTCCTGGCGGCGGTAGCAGCGCTGCCATTGTTTGTGTAGGTGATACAGATCCCGCCCACTCTCGGGAATACCTGGTACTGCTGAGCTTTAGACTTCAATTCGTTGAGCCGCAACGTCCATCTGTGGGGAGGAGGGAGGGCTCTGATTATGTAATTGTTTGGCAAGTAAGTATATGTGAAACCTATTTTATGATTAAAATATCATTTTCACATAAGTGACTTACCAAACAATTACATTAGCTGACTCCACATTACCCGGAAGGTGGGTATATGGACAGCTTTATGAACAAAAATAACAGTCATGTGCCCACATTATATATAATGTCTGCAGTACCTTACCTTGTGAGAGAGCAACTACAGGTAGATACTGCCTCTGGTCGGAGCTCTCATCACATGGAGACGTGGCAGTAAAGGCCAGGGTCGTCCCTACTAATGGTAGGATTTTTGCAATCATGAAAGTTCACCGGTGATTGACAAAAAACAACAATAATTTGCCCTTGCCCTGGGCGAAAAGACCAGATAAAAAACCATACAAAACCATCACCTACACTAAAAACCATATGGTACCCTTAACCAGATATAAGAACTGGTGGGTACTTCAGGTACATGTACCCCCATGCTTCCCACAAACTCAAAAAACCTAAAATTCAAGGCGAGGAGATAGTAGAAGGAAAAAACAGTCCCCCTATCTTTCCTCTCCCAACACCATTCCCGCTACTGACAACGGTCCCAATCTAAAGCAGTTTTCGTAAGTAGTTTCTACCTCCTTCAAATAGTGTAATGCAAACACCGACTTCAACCTCCAGAATGTAGTTTGCATAATGGAGGATAGAGAAATATTCTGTCTGAAAGCCAATGACGTTGCTACTGCACGAATCTCATGCGTCTTCACTTTCAGCACCCTAAGAGCATGTTCCTGAGTTTGGGCATGCGCTTCTCGGATTAAACTCCTCAGGAAAAAGGACATTGCATTCTTTGAAAGAGGCCGAGATGGGTCTTTCACCAAGCACCAGAGTCGGCTTGACTCTCCTCTCACAGTTTCTGTCCTAGTCAGGTAGTGTCTGATAGCTCTGACCGGACACAATGTACGTTCCTCATCTTCCGACCCAACTAAGTCTGTTAGGTCTGTTAGGTTATCTTGAAAGAATGGGGCCAAGGATTCAAAGGATCCTCATTTTTAGCAAGAAAGTCTGCTACATAAGAGCAAACTGCATTGCCCTAGGCAAAACCCACTTCCTTACTCATTGCCTAAGACTCGCTTACTCTTCCCACTGTGGCTAAGGCGACTAGGAATAGTGTCTTCCTAGTTATGTCCCTCAAGGTTGCAGAATTCAACGGTTCGAATAGGGGGCCGTTGAGCCTCCTTAAAACTACATCCAAGTTCCATTCCACTTCTTCAGGCTTGAAAGTCTAGGAGGAACTAAAGGATCTGATGAGGTCACTGATGTACTGATTTCTGTTATAGATGTCTCAGAAGAAGAGATGCTATGTCGTCTGCACCATGACCTAAAAACTCTCCACTTGGACTGGTAGAGCTTGGCAGAAGAGCTTCTTCTGCAGCTAGCAATAGCCTCTGACGCCCTTTGCGAAAACCCTTTTGCTCTGACCAGGTTCCTGACAGTCTGAATTCTGTCAGGGCCAGAGCGGACAACCCTTGGTGATAACGTTGAAATGGGGTTGTCTGAGAAGCGATGGATTTTGTAGAAGTAGTCTGGGAAAATCCACCAGCAGATTGAGAAGGTCCGGGAACCACTCTTTCCTGGGCCAGAATGGCTCTACTAGGGTCATTGTCACATTCTGGTGCGATTGAAGCTTGTTTAAGACCTCTCTTATCATCCCGAAGGGAGGAAAAGAGTAAACGTGCAGTCTGTCCAAAGGAAGTGTCTTCTCCAAGTCCTTCACACACTGATGCCTGGATTTGGCTCTCAGGAGCCAGTCGTCTAAGTAAAAAGCTGTGTTGATCCCCATCAAATGCAGCCACTTTCCCAGAGGAGCGAGAATCCGAGTAAATACTTGAGGGGCGGTTGACAGACCGAAGTAGAGGGCTCTGAACTGGAAGACGCTCTTCTTGAAGACGAATCTCAGGAACTTCCAATACTTGAGGGGCGGTTGACAGACCGAAGCAGAGGGTTCTGAACTGGAAGACTCTCTTCTTGAAGACGAATCTCAGGAACTTCCTGGAGTTCTGATGGATGGGGACATGGAAGTATGCATCCTTCATGTCAAGAGATACCATCCAGTTGCCTGGTTGGATGGCTGACATTACCGATCAACTGGTTTCCATTCGGAATTTCGTCTTCCGGACGAAGAGGTTCAGAGCGCTTACGTTCAACACAGGTCTCCATCCCCCTGATGCCTTGGGGACTACGAAGAGCCTGTTGTAAAACCCTGGGGAGTTCGTGTCTGTTACTTCCTTTATGGCCTCTTTGTTGATCAGCTCTTCTACTTCTTTGGCTAAAGCCAAAGATCTTGTTGATCCTGTCGAGTATACTGTCAAACAGACAGGTGTATTGGACAGTGGTGGATCCTGCGTAAAAGGGATCACATATCCCTCTCGAAGCACCTGAATTACCCACTGTTCTACTCCTCTTCGACTCCATTCCTCCCAGTAGACGTGGAGTCTTGCCCCCACGGGTGTGTGAAGGACCTTCCGATCATTTCTCTGTCTTAAAGGAAGGTTTCTTGGTAGACTTGGAGGTGGTTCGTAGGTTAGTTCTTGGTCTCTGCTGCCACCTCAACTTACCTCCTCGAAAGGGATGTTTTTGTAGAGGAGAAGCTTTTGGCTCCTGTCGCTGGAGGTTCCTTAGGTCTTCTCGCTGACTGAAAAAGATCATTGGTGGACTTTTTCTCGAGGTCCGACAGCACATGCTTGATGGTTTCTTCTGGAAACAGGTGAGATTTACTCAGAGGGGAGACTACAAAGCCGATTTTTGGTTCGTGGTTACTCCTCGAGATGTGAAGGAGCACCACCGTTCTCTCTTCTTTAGTACTCCCATAGTGAATAGGGCGGCCAATTCCCCTGAACCGTCTCTCACTGCCCTGTCCGCACAGGACAACACATTGAGCCAGTCGGCAGAAAAATCCTCATCTAGAGACTGGCAATCTTCAATTTTCCTGGCTAACGCTGCAATAGTCCAATCCAGAAAACTGAAGACTTCGATCAACTTGTATAAGTTCTTCATCAGGTGATCCAACTCGGGTGAAGAGAACAACACTTTCGCAGCCGAGAACGCTGCTCTTCTGTGAGAGTCCACAAGACTGGAGAAGTCTCCTTGGGAGGAGGTAGAAGCTCCCAAAGAAGGAACTTCTCCTGTCGCACAAAACCTTTAGGTTTTATTCTGCAGCTTTGACAGAGGAAAGGCGAACGAAGCCTTGCCTGACTCCCTCTTCTTAGCAAGCCACTCTTCTACTTCCTTCAATGCTTTCTTCGAGGAATGAGAAAGAACTGGTTTCGGTAACCCCGAAGGTGCTGATCTCCTATCCTTCACAAACATTGACGGAGGTGAAGAAGGCAAAGCTGGTTCAAAAAAGTCTGGATAAGTCTGTAAAAGAAACATTAACAGACTAGAATAAGCAGAAGAGGGCTTCAAATCCTGGTCTTGAGTTTCCTCTTCCGACAGGACGGCCGATACCCCGTCTTCCTCTTCCGTCTGGCTCGTTGTCTTCTTCAAAAAGACCATCAATTCTTCAAGTTGATGTTTGAAGGGACCCAAAGCGGAATCCTCTAGCAAGGGTTTGGCCTTCGCATCATCCTTAGGCAAAGACGAAGTCGTGGCTGTCGTACGGCTCCTTCGAAAATGAACGACTGGGAGTTGAAACAACACGAGACGTATGGGGTGAACGAGTCGAAGCAGCTCGAGGCGAAACAGCTCGAGACAAATGAGGCAAATAAGTCGAAACTCCTATCAGTACACAACTAGGCGAGACAGTCTCGCAAGCTTGCGAGCGCTGTAATGCACGTGAGCGTCTGACTCCGTCCAAAGTTACGCTATCCGAAGAGGACTGATGATCTTCCCGGAAAAACTGGTCCAATGCAAAACTGCAGGAAGGTTGTGGACTCCAGTGCTCCTTGGATTTCTTAACAGGCGGTGACATCCCTCTCGTACGCTGGCCATGTCTCTCCAAAGGACGCAACACTAAATCACTCCACACTTTTCACCTCGACACAGGCAACTGCACTTCCGAGTCAGACAACAACTGCGCGTCACTGATATTTACGCCTTTCCAGCGGCGTCTTCTGGGCACTCGTGAGTCGACTACGTCAACGGAGTCAGCGACCGACTGTGGGCAAAGTCCCTCAGTCTCCCTTCGACCTCCGGTATGTCTTCTCCCGGGAGCTGGGGAGCGGGACAGGGATCTTCGTTTAGGAGAACAGGGGGAACGGACAGCCGCCTCCTCGGACATGACACTGACACTTGGCCTAACACTGGCCTTTTCACTTGACTTCTTTACAAATGCACGAAACGACATACCCAAATATATAACGGATTTCACCAAGAACTCAAAATTTCTTGTCCATCTTGGACTCTAACAAGGAAATGGTGTTGGGATCGGAAACATGGGATACCTGGTCTGGAGTAATTGGTACTGAAGTTGGTGGACTATCAATAAGTGAAATATTCGATAAAAGTGGAGAAGATAGTGACGGTTTGTTTGCCTCTAAAGGCACGGGAGTTGTCTCTCCTCTAGTTTTACTACCTGCTCTAAGAGCTGCTTTCCTTTTCCTATCTTTGTCCATCTTATCCAAATGAGTTTGAAAAGTCTTCCAACCTTGTTCATCTAAACTACGGCACTCATCACAAGTTAATTCCTTGCTACAGCACTGACCCCTACATTTAACACATTTGGAGTGCGGATCGTAACATAGTTTAGCTAATCTAGTTTTGCAGCCACTGCTGCAAAACCTAACTGAAGAAGAACTAGCATCAGACATCTTCGTAATAACTTGTTAATAACTAGGCAGCTAACTGATGAAGCAAAAAAGCCAACCAAGAAATTGTAC
Organism: Macrobrachium nipponense; assembly: GCF_015104395.2. Lineage (NCBI taxonomy): Eukaryota > Metazoa > Arthropoda > Malacostraca > Decapoda > Palaemonidae > Macrobrachium > Macrobrachium nipponense. The sequence goes on along the minus strand of NC_087205.1, from coordinate 65,440,620 downwards.
ATCACCAAAAAGAAAAAATCCACAATGACGACGAAGTCGACTGCAACAACAAACCACCGGTGTTACCCTGTGGCCGGCAGAAAACGAATTGAAGTCTAAAGCTCAGCAATACCAGGTATTCCCGAAAGTGGGTGGGATCTGTATCACCTACACAAACATGCTACCGCTGCCAGGAATTTGAATTTTCGACTGCCAGGTAAGAAAGCGTACAGCTAATGTAATTGTTTGGTAAGTCACTTATGTGAAATTCTGGAATTCAACCAGAGTGGCCATATGATGTTTGTAAACAAAACTGTTTCACTCAACCTCCACTAATCAGTGTTGTTGGTGGCGTTTTGTGTTACCAGATCTCTTTAATGCTAAACTGCATATGAAATTATGCTACTATGCTACATCAAAATTATGCTTTTGGGATGATAAAATTATGCTAACTAATGCTAACTTAAATCTCGCTTCTCAATTGTTGCTAAACTCTACATGAAAAAGTGCTAAATCTATCAAAATTATGCTAAGGTTACGTTAACTTAGATCTCGCTTCCCAATATATATATGAAATTATGCTAAATCTATCAAAATGATGCTAATGGGATTATAATATGCTAATACAGTAGTACCTCGTACTTTGAACTTAATCCATTCCAGAAGGCTGTTCGAAGTACGATTTGTTCAAAATATGAAACTAATATCCCCATAAGAAATAAAGGGAATAAAGATAATTCGTTCCAGCCAACCCAAAAAGTCCCCCTTTTCACATTTTTTCTATTATTAATGTGTTCAAAAATTAAATTAAAAGTGTAAAGTAATGAAATTACATTATAAGAAAAATTTTCTAAATTTTATTTTTTCTGTGTACGATTTATGAACTGTTTAGTAAAAATGGCGCCAGCCGGCTGGGGGATGGAGGAAGGAGAGACAGGAACCCTTTATAAGCAAGACAAATTAGTTGCAGTATGCAAAGGTTGATAAAATCAATTTTATTCACATATTAGGTACAAAGATAATCAAAGGAATCAATAGTGTGTGTGTCCAATTAAGAGAGAGAGAGAGAGAGAGAGAGAGAGAGAGAGAGAGAGAGAGAGAGAGAGAGAGAGAGAGATCAGCGTATTTACTCTTGGATCTTAAGTGCACGAAAGAGATTAATTATGCCACAATACATCAGCTTAATGCTAGCAAACAGCAGACTTTTCAAACAAACATGAGGAGTTTGCAAAGAAATAAGTAATAAAGTCAAGAATGCAAGAAAAGGAAAGTCAAAATAATTTTTCATAAGGAAGCCATTTCAGCAAACAATTGAAGGCATACAGAAGCTGAAAGTGGCACCAATTTGTTTATTACAAAGCTAAGTTACTTTTATAGTAGTAAAAAGCAATATTCTCTCTCTCTCTCTCTCTCTCTCTCTCTCTCTCTCTCTCTCTCTCTCTTTATTTAGTTTCTTGGACGAGTGGATTTCGATCTCGGCTACCAATCCGGTGGTCCGAAGTTCCATTTTCGGCTTGGCCAACGTGGAACCAGAGGAATTTATTTCTGGTGATAGAAATTAATTTCTCAATATAATGTGGTTCGGATCCCACAATAAGCTGAAGGTCCCATTGCTAGGTAACCAATTGGTTCCTAGCTACGTAAATATATCTAATCCTTTGGGCCAGCCCTAAGAGAGCTGTTAATCAGCTCAGTGGTCTGGTAAAACTAAGATATACTTCACACATTGGCAAAAAATAAAAAATAAAATATAGTGAGGGTATCGGAAAAAATAGGAATATTTAGTGGAAAAAGTAATTACAGTAGAAGAAAGTTATATAGTAGAAATAGTAGTAGAAATAAAATAGCAGAAAAAGTATTGAAGTATTAGTAAAATAGTAGTAGTAATAATAGCAGTAATAGTTTTCTTATTGAAACAGCGTAAACATCCATGAATGTTTACAGCATTGGTAATGACAATAATAATAATAATAATAATAATAATAATAATAATAATAATAATAATAATACAGTAATAAGTTATAAAAATAAAAGCAACAGCATCTCGTGACCAATACATATACGTACAAGGCATTTTATTCACCCCCATTATCATCAGCATGCTATAAAAAACACATCTCATCACAAGTAACAGGCCTCCATAGAAGTCCATTCATCTTTCGCTTTCCTGTTGAATGAAAGTACTCCTCTGCCCGAGCATTCATCCATCCACACAATTTGTCAATTACATCACCACAAAAAGGGAAAAAATAACAAAATGCATCACATGGGCAGGTGAAATCTGGTGTGTAAGCAGGAATCCCATTGTCACCCTCCGTGAATTGGGGGGCTGGGTCTGGGCGCACATCACAAGATGGATCAGTTATGAACCGCCAACTTTCATCGACAAAAGATTCAATTTCTTCAAAACACTTGTCCCTCTCATCCTCTGAGAAACTATCACTACAATCATCATCTGGTAGATTTGGCAGGTACTCAGACCCTGACTCTTAAACACTATCATCTGACATGATACTGAAAAAAATATATAAAATAACTGCAATCAAGAGGGAAAAAGGTTTAGAATTCAAATCTACATGGTTTATGGACATAATCTTGATCATCCTTCTCAGATAATAGCCTGAGGGGCACTGGCAAGTGTTGGACAATACCCCTACTAATATCCCATATGACAATGACGTCACGACGTCCATCGGATGCTCATTGGCTAGAATGAATTGTGGGTGGAGCTTCAGCACCTCTCTCATACACAATACTATGTCTGAAACCCGTCCAAGCTAAAGAAAACAGCTTTGCTTTTCGATCTTTCATTACTGGACCGTAAAAGATGTACATGTGTACGTCCCAGTGGTGAAGGGGTTAAGGGTCGTCAGTCCGTCGAGATCGGACCCAGCACTGTGGGCATGGCTTGACATAAAAATTTCCCCATCAGGTACTCTAGTTTTACAGGTGCCATCCACCTCCACCCACCATCTAGTTAAAAGAGCAGCTAATTCAGTAATCCAAGAACATGCCAAGGTCATCAACAAGAGGAGGGAAGGGGGAAAAATTTATAGGAGGAAGAGTAAAGGAGTTAAAAGGTCCCAGTGTTCAGCTACATCCACAGCAGGGAGAGTAGGTTTAAGAGAGCATACTCTCTCAGCAGTGGATCCCTAAGCCCCCCATCTCATCAAGGAGTTGGGATCCGGAGGATAAAAGAGAAGAAATACCAGAAGAAACAAAGGACAAACCTACGAAGTTCCCCTAGGTTATTTCCAAAGTGTAAGCGTAAATTTCGGATGAATAAATGTCCCGTCCTGACATTAAAGGGCGTAATACGTAATAAAGGTGTTGGCACACTCCTGCCGCAGACCCTTAACACAAAGCAGAAAGGCGGTTTGCAAGGCTATCACAAAAACTGGGTTTGCATATTAAATTATTAAAGTCAGTTAATTATCAATATTAACCATAGTATATACATATTTATTCAAAATAACAAATTAAAGATCCCACCGGGTAAACTGTAATTAACCCTTAAACGCCGAATGGACGTATTAAACGTAGAGTCAAAATGTTCCCCGTATGCCAAATGGACGTACCATACGTCGACTCAAAAAGTTTTTTTAAAAATTTGCGGAAAAATACTTATAGGCCTACCAGCCAAAAACATTTGAATCACGCGCCTTGGGGGATGCTGGGAGTTCACGGATCAAGGCGTTGTTTTGTTTACAATCGTTACGCAGGCACGCAAGCGCGAATTTCTTTCTTATCGCACTAAAAAGTATCAGTGACACATCTCAAAAATTATTTCGTCACTTTGACATAATTTTTGCACCGTTTTAAATTATCCGTTACATGAAGTATTATATATGAAAATGTGCGCAATTTCATTTAGAATACAACAATAAAATACTCATGATTGTAGCTTTTATCAGTTTTAAAATATTTCCATATAAATAACGATTGTAGCTTTTATCAGTTTTAAAATATTTCCATATAAATAACGATAAGTGCCAAAATTTCAACCTTCGGTCAACTTTGACTCTACCGAAATGGTCGAAAAACGCGAACTTGTAAGCTAAAAACGCTTATATTGTAGTAATATTCAACTATTTACCTTAATTTTGCAACAAATTGGAAGTCTCTAGCACAATATTTCGATTTATGTGAATTTATGAAAAAACTTTTTCCCTACATCCGCGCGGTAACTCTTCCGAAAAAAATCATACATGCGATTGTGGTAATGTTTGCACCATTTTAAAATTAGCCGTTACATAGTTTTATATATGGAAATGTGCGCAATTTCATGCACAATACTAAAACACCCATGGTTGTAGCTTTTATCAGTTTTGAAATATTTTCATATCAAAAATTATAAGTGACAAATTTTCAACCTTCGGTCAATTTTGACTCTACCGAAATGATCGAAAAACGCAATTGTAAGCTAAAACTCTTATATTTAAATAATATTAAATCATTTACCTTCATTTTGTAACAAATTGGAAGTCTCTAGCACAATATTTCGATTTATGGTGAATTTATGAAAAAAATAACATTTTCCTTACGTCCGCGCGGTAACTCTTCCGAAAAAATCATACGTGCGATTGTGGTAATGTTTGCACCATTTTAAATTAGCCGTTACATAAAGTTTTTATATATGAAATGTGCGCAATTTCATGTTTGCACCATTTTAAAATTAGCCGTTACATAAAGTTTTATATATGAAAATATGCGCAATTTCATGTAGAATACAACGAAAAATAATTGAAGGTTGTAGCTTTTCTCATTTTAGAAATATTTGCATATAAATCACGATAAATAGAAAAAAAAACCACGTTCGGTCAACTTTGACTCTACCGAAATGGTCGAAAAACACAATTGTAAGCTAGAACTCTTATATTTTAGTAATATTCAATCATTTATCTTCATTTTGCAATAAATTGGAAGTCTCTAGCACAATATTTAGATTTATGGTGAATTTATGAAAAAAACTTTCCTTCCCTCCGTGCGCGGATTCTCCGCCATAAATCTCCGAAATGCGTACATCGCATTCTCAGAAAATTTACTCCGTTTCATATTAGGCATTTCATAGAGTTTTATATATGAAAATGTGCGCAATTTCATGTAGAATAAAAGGAAAAATATTTGAAGGTTGTAGCTTTTCTAATTTCCAAAATAATTGCATATAAAAAGAAAATTATTAAAAAATTTCGACATTTGGTCAACTTTAACTCTTCCGAAATATTCGAAAACTGCAATTGTAAGCTAAAACACTTACAGTATCGTAATATTCCATCATTTAACTTCATCTTGAAACAAATTCGAAGTCTCTATAACAATATTTCGATTTATGGTGAATTTAAAAAAAATATATTTTTTTACGTCCGCGCGTTACGAATTCATGCATCATTTTGTGATAATATTTTCTCTGTGTTGCTTTTATCGTTTTACAATGTGTTATATACCAAAAAGATCGCAATTTAGTTTACATTACAACGAAAAATAAAGTAACTTGTTACCTTTAACCGTTTTGCGCACAGCGCGATTTGAATACAATTATATATGAAATTTTGTTTTTGCGCTATCATATATCGCATTATTTATATATGATAATGATAATTTTTATCCTTTCTGATGATTGCATACTAAACTTCAGGCAATGACAAAAAAAGGAGCCAAAAATTAACTCTTAATCTTCAAAACTAAGCGTGCTGTGATTTTTTGAAAAAATTATTTTTTCCGCTTCCGCGCTCGCTCAAAGGCTCCGGCATTCGGGGGACGTTTTGATTTTTACCGCTTCGGCGTTTAAGGGTTAACGGCTAGTCAGCAAGAGCTCACTAATATACGTCTTCATCAGAAGACGGCTGAAAGCACTATTTTGACATCCTGGCAGACAGGCCTACCCGCCTCCCAGATGGTAGTTACTGCCTAACCACCTTGTTCAATAATTTAACGGCCGTATTCCAGCCTCCGCTGAAATTAATTCCTTATGTAAAGGACAGAAGAAACAAATTTGCAATACTTACTGCAGGATCAAGATTGTCAAAAATAACTGTGCGTCGAATCTCATTTATTTTGTGAGATTCAGTTGTAGCTGGTAAAGGGGGATAATCTGGCAAGTCATTTTCTGTCAGAGTTGGATCAGATGTCCTTAGAATGATGCCTTCAATCTGTTAACAAAATGAAGAACTTTTTTAATAAATTACACACCAAATTACTTAAATGGGAAAAATTTTACATCAGTAAAACTATTTGCTAAAAAACAACGAAAACATTTTCACACTATGGTGTTGCCATTTTTTTTACAATAAAAAGAATATGCACATGAAAAACTTTTTAAAGAAAAAAAATTAATTTATTCATTACAAACATTATTTTATATGGCCTTTTGTGCAGCTACACAAACTTCAGATACTTTACACGGAAGAAAGGAAGAGAATTCGTCTGGTCTTAGCTGGTATTACATTCACTCTAGTTCCACAGGCCATTATCAACAAACAAAATCCCTTAATAATGATGTTTTGATCTGTTGCACAGACATGGAAAGAGAAGAGTGCAATCCTTATACAAATTACGTAATAGGATTGAATTTTAAAAATGAAATTTCATAATAATATAGTTTTATACAGGTACTCCTCGGAAGGGGTTCCATTCCATGTCATTAAACGTATTCATTACTAAATGTATTATTCTCTATTTAGACTAATAGCATGAATTTTCAGTCATATACATAGAACTAGTTTCTGACATAGCCTACTACTTGGCTAAGTTCTGACGATGCTTTTTATAATTTTATTACTCAAATATTTTACTGTCATTTTATAACTTCATAATTTATAATTTTCTTTAAAATAGTGTACTTTATTTAACACATTTAGCCTACATTCCCGAGTTAGCCTACTAGTAAGTCAATACAATACAGTGGTACCTTGAGATACGAAATTAATCCGTTCCGAGGTGCCCTTCGTATCACGAGTTTTACGTATCTTGAACCGCATTTTACATGTAAAATGGCTAATTCGTTCCAAACCCTCCAAAAACACCCCAGTAAATTTCATAATAAAGCTAAATTGACCTATAAACAATGAAATACTACAACAATTTGGACCATACAACACCTAACTTAATACGTATTGCTAATTACCTGTAAATAAAGTGTATTAGTGTACATGGTATACAAGAAATACTGTACGTACATACGTATGTATGTAGTAAAATGTGGAAGCTTACCTTTCGAGTGAGGCTATCTCCGAAAGTGGCGACAGAGGAGGACAAACGGCAGATACGTACACTTAACTTTACGAAACATAAAAAAATGTCAGAAAAACAAATTATACTTTACAAAACACATTAACAAAACTGTAACACTTAACTTTACAAAAAACATAAAATTAAATTTTTTGTCTTTTTTTTATTTTTACATTTTTTAAAACTTTTTTTATACTTTACGTATTTTACAAAGTTTCAATTTCTTCACCACCGAATGGATGCCAGTCCGTTTACGGAATTTTTTGAACCACCCATGAGAAGCCTTGAACTCTGAGGTTGCCGTCTATGTCCCCTCTCCTCCGTCGTCTTCGGCTTGGGCAATCAAATAGCACTGGCCTTATGGCAGATTGCCGTCTCGGTTATCGTATCACCATCAATTTCTTTGTCCTCTATCCATAGAAGAAGCAGCCTTTCCATTTCATCATGCACATGGCTCCTCTTGTTGGACAAAATAGTCACGCCCTTGGAAGGTGTAGCTGCTTTGATGGCTTCCTTATGCTTAAGGATGGTGCCTATCGTCGACGGATTTCGGCCGTATCCCTTAGCGATCACACTCAACCGCAAGCCAGCTTCATACTTTTTTATTATCTCCATTTTTGTCTGCATAGAAAGCATTCTCTTCTTTCTGTGAACTTCAGCAACTTTCTTGGGACCCATGACTATACTGTATGTAATTAAGTTATGTAGTACGTATACTAATTAGGATCTCACACAACACGATAAAATAGCACAACGAAATCACTAACACGAATTTACGTTAATAAACGAAATCATATATGTGAATGAACGAATTCCGCATGCGTACGTTAACACTGGTGAGAAGCAGTGGCTGAAGAAGAACGCTGCTACGTACTAGTACGTAGATGCATGATGGGAGGGATGCTGACCAATAGGAGAGAAGGATCTCATGGCGGTGACTAGCATCAGGAACCAATGGGAGAGCGGGAGGATGGTGGCGAGTCTACTCAGTTGGCAGCGCGCGAGTTTCAAAATTGTTATCGGTGGTCCGGGCGAATCTCAGACTTTACAGCAACAACCTTTCGTATCTTGAGCAATTTTCGCATGTAAAGCCGTAAAATTTTTCGTATTTGCTTTCGTATCTCGAGTTTTTCGTAAGTTGAGCCTTTCATATCTCGAGGTACCACTGTACTAAGTCAATACAGTACTAAGCTTTTCTCAGAATCTGTACATTTAGTAGTGACTTTCATATTCTAAATTTGGTATTTCATAGTTATTGCTATTAGTTTATTCATTTATTTTTATTGTAGAAGATAGTGAGAAGAAAAAAATAATGAATGAATTTTGGCGGTCAGAGAGCACTTGAATGTCGCCGTCAAAACGTAAACAAGCACAACGGCATCTATTGAGGAAAGTGAACACTAAACTATTCGCAAATGGGATAAGCATTTTCTAGCATTGATAAAGATTTATACTTGCACTTCTTGCCTCTAGCATCATCTGATTTCATAGGTGACATATTGAATACAGATGTAAATACTTAATGCGATATATGATAGCGCAAAAACGAAATTTCATATATAATTGTATTCAAATCGCTCTGTGCGCAAAAACGAAATTTCATATATAATTGTATTCAAATCGCGCTGTGCGCAAAACGGTTAAAGGTAACAAGTTACTTTTTTTTCGTTGTAATGTACACTAAATTGCGATCATTTTGGTATACAACACATTGTAAAACGATAAAAGCAACACAGAGAAAATATTATCACAAAATAATGCATGAATTCGTAACGCGCGGACGTAAACAAATATTTTTTTCAAAAATTCACCATAAATCTAAATATTGTCCTAGAGACTTCCAATTTCTTTCAGAATGAAGACAAATGATTGAATATTACTATACTATAAGAATATTAGCTTACAAATGCAGTTTTCGACCATATCTGACGAGTTAAAGTTGACCGAATGTCGAATTTTTTTTATATATATTATTTTATATGCAATTACGTATTTCAGAAATAAGAAAAGCTACAACTTTCAAATATTTTTCATTTTATTCTACATAAAATTGCGCACATTTTCATATATAAAACTCTATGAAATGCCTAATATGAAACGGAGCAAATATTCCGAGAATGGGACGTACACATTTCGGAGATTTAAATTCACCATAAATTTAAATATTGTGCTAGAGACTTCGAATTTGTTTCAAGATGAAGATAAATGACTGAATATTACTATACTGTAAGAGTTTTAGCTTACAATTGCGTTTTTCGACCATTTCGGTAGAGTCAAAGTTGACCGAACGTGGTTTTTTTCTATTTATCGTGATTTATATGCAAATATTTC